>NW_006408593.1:2864251-2884239 GCF_000296735.1 Chrysochloris asiatica | reverse complement strand
GGTTCTGACCCATAGCAACCCTATACCGGGTTTCCGAGGGTGTAAATCTTTACAGGAGTAGAAAGCTTCATCTTTCTCCCGCGGAGCGGCTGGTAGTTTTGAACCGCTGACCTTAAGGTTCGCAGCCCAATTCGTAACCACTACGCTACCAGAGCTCCTAGGACTGAGCAATGTTTCGTTCTGTTGTACATAGGGTTGCTATGAGTCAGTACCGACTCAATTGCACCTAACAACAACCATTGTTGTGTATTTAATTTTTATCTTCTGTTTTGAGTTAAAAATAAGTTGATTTTTTTTGTATGTGCATTCTTAATTGTTCTGCACCATCCCTTAAAATAGTATCCCTTTTGTGTTGGATTGCCTTCGTTCCTTTGTGAAAGACCATTTGACTGTATCTGTATAGGTCTGTTTCTGGGCTCCCTTTTATGCTTCTCTGGTCTGTTCACCTATTTCTTTGCAGTACTACACTGCCTTGATTACTGTCGCTTTCATGGAGATAAATTGTTCTTTGGGTTGTTTTTTGTAGACATTATCTACTAGGAATGTTAGGAAGGGCTCCTTTAATTCACAGCTGTATACCTGAAACTTCAGTTTCTCATCATTCCCTGCCATACTCAGATAATTGAGAGTGTTTTTCTTCTTGCATGCAGTTGCAAAATAAACAGATAGAAATTTGCTGCTTGACAGATTTCTGCAATGGAAGCCAGAGGAGCTGAGGGTCAGGAGCAGGCTCATAAATATGTCTGAGTGAGTATACATTTCACTTGGACAATGGAAATAGGAAGAGTATATAGAATTCAAATCTATTTTTATTTCCAATGTTGATGAAAAGTTAGCTAAATAAAATATCAGTGCCATATTCAAATATTCTAATCCAACAGTGATCGAGGTCTCCACCCACTAATTTTGATAGCAGTATGTGGCACTGTAGGATAAGCACTGGATGGCTAACCACAAGGCCAATGATTCAAACCCACCGGCCATTCCTCGGAAATCCTATACAGGGTCACTGTGAGTCAGAACTAACTCCAGGGCCACTAAACAACAAGGATTAAGTGGATTCCTTTGAACTGAATGGCTTTACCTTGGTAGCATACAGCCTGCACCTTATATGTTGTTTTATTATTTAATATTTGATGTTATTATCACTTTATGAGGAACAAACTATCTTAGAGAGCTTTAACTATATTTTGTCCAAATGCGTAGAGTTAGTAGATGCAGAGCCACAATGTGAATGAATAGATGTTTGCTTATGAAGTCTTTATTTAAATCGGGTGTAGGCAGTGCTGGTCACAGCTCTTCAAATGGAAAGATCTGTTTTGCTTTTCATAATCTTTAGATCCAAAGAACAAGGCAGATTTTATTTTATTTTTTTCAAAATTCCCAATCCCTGGAAGCTCTGAATTGTTTTCTGAACTGTCAAAATTATTTCTTCCTCTCTTGCTTTAGTTCAAACAGCATTACTCTGAATGATGTTTGAATGTGAAGCAACTTAATCACATTCCTCGAATTGCAACTTAAAAAAAGAAAAGAAAAATCCCCCTCACATTTTGCTCTTCAGTGAATAACATTTGACAAGTAGAATTAGTATATAAATAATATTGTTAAGTGCTGTTGAGTTGGTTCTAACTCGTAGAGTCCCTATATAGGGTTTCTGAGGAGTGCCTGGTGAGCTTTAACCATCCACCTTGTGGATCAAACCGACCTTGCAGTTCAGCGCATTAACCCACATTGCAATACCAGAACTCCATATAAATAATAAAGCTTTCATGTTTCACCTTCTTTCTAGTGATGTAAATACTCCTGGTAAGAAAATTCATATTTTATTTGTTATGATCCTGAAGAGAACAAAATATATAAAAATTAGTGTTGGGACTGGGGATAAGATCAATGTGAAATTTCGACATAATGTTTAATATTCATTTTTAATGAATTGATCCCTTGTATTCTCTATTGTCAAACTTATTAAAGCTGAAAAAATTTGTATTATCTGTGCTTCTCAAAGCAAGAAGTTTAATAAGTTTAAAAAGTTTAATAAGCTTTAATAACTAGGCTCTAAAAGATTTGTATTCTCTTTACTTCTTGAAGCAAGAAATGAAGAGAATACAAATCTAGAGCCTAGTTAGTGTATGACTTATAGGTTGAGATGAAACAATCTCTTCAGAAATAAAACTACATAGGGCAAGTAGCTCTGATCAGCCTAAATGCTGTTGCTTTTGTTAAATGCCATCAAGTCTGTTCTGACTCCTATTGGCTCTGCACAGGGTTTCCAAGGAACAACAGGTGGGTTTGAGGTACAGATCTTGTGGTGAGCAATCCAGTGGTTATCCTACAGCACTACACCAGAATACTATTACAGCTTATTTTTTTGACCACTATGAAGCTATCTTGTCATTCAGGTTCCAGGCTTGCTATTCTGTAATATTAGTTTCAGCTACCATCCTGATTAACTGTTGGATAAGCACTGCACTGGGAGTCCTGGGGTGGCGCTGTGGGCTAATACGTCTGACTGTGAAGTCGTTTGAACTGCAAGGTCAGTAGTTCAAGCTCACCAGCTGCTCCTTAGAAACCCTATACAGGGTCGCTATAAGTCGGACTCGACTCGCCGACACTTAACAACAACAATAAAGCACTGGACTATTAACTGAAAGGTTAGTGGTTCACATCTACCAGATCTTCCATGGATATCATATACAGTGTTGGTAACAAATTAGAATGGACTCAATGGGACTTAACAATATTAACAACATCCTGATTGATTAAAGTAAGTTAGATATCATTACTTTCTATTTCTTTAAAATCTCCTAAAGCAGGATTTCTCAACCTTGGTACTATTGGAGTTTAGGATCAGATAACACTTTGCTGAGGGAAGCTGTCCTGTGCATTGTAGAATGCTTGCCAGCATGCTTGATCATTTCCCATTGGATATCAGTAGCAGCATCCTTCAATTGTAACAACCAAAAATGTGCCCTTGTTGCCAAATGTCAATCTGGGGTACAAAATTGCTTTTGAGTGCGAACCACTGCAATAAAGACTTCGTAGTAAATGTAGCCTAAATTTTACTCTCCAAATTCTGGCCTACCAAAACCCAAACTGATCCATCCAGGCTTGACCTTTGTTATATTTTCTCCAATACTTACTTTTTGCCGTACACACTGCCCTTTCTGTTTAATGAAATTATCAAGTTCATCCCCAAATTAAAAGCCTTCAGATCTCATATCAAATATCAGTTAATCTGGACCTTCCTTCTTCACTCTACTTAAAATAGCCACCTAATTACTTGGTGTCCTGTACTATCAGCACTCAACCGCAAGTTCAGTTTGAACTGCAAGATTGCTGGTTCAAATCACCAGTTATTCCTTGGAAACCCTGTACAGGGTCGGTATGAGTTGGACCTGATTCAATGGTGCTTAACAACACCAGTTTCTTTCTGTTGTATCATCCCTTCTTATATCCTTTGCTGCTACTGCTACTGCGGCTGTGTGCTGTGGAGTTGGTCCTGACTTAAAGGGACCCTGTATAGGGTTTCTGAGGCTGTAATTCTTTACAGGAGCCAAAGTCTCATCTTTCTCCCATGGAGCAGCTGTTGGATTCAAACTGCTGATCATGTAGTTAGCAGCCCAGCACACTACATTACCAGGAATTCTTTTTATTTCATTAGAGCACTTACATTATATTTTGTAATTTGTGTGTGTGTGTGTGTGTATTTAATTCCCTTCCACTGGAGTATAAGCTTATGAAGATGTTTACTTTGATTTGTTAACATATATTTATCAAACCTGGAATAATTCTAAGCAGGAGATACATACTATTAAGATGCATGACACGTAAGTTTCAATAAGTATATAAGCTATATATTCAAACAGCATTTAATCAGAAGAGGAGTAAGATGAATAAAGATAAATATAAGAGGTTGGATCGAGTTTTTATAAAGTTGAGTCCTGGTGTGGCACTGCAGGATAAGCATTTGACTGCTAACTTCAAGGTTGGTGTCTCAAATCCATCATTTATTCTTTGGAAACCTTATACAGGGTTCTTATAAGTTGGAACTGACTCAACAGCACTTAACAACAACAACAAAAACAACCAAATGTAAGATGCTGTTGTTGTTGCTAAGTGCTGTCCAGTAGGTTCCAACATATAGTGACTCCGTATAGAGTTTCTAAGGAGCAGCTGGTGAGATTGAACCACTGACTTTACAGCTCAAACCGCAGGTAAAGGTACCATAAAATTGGCAGTTCAATCCCCAATGCCTCTCTTGCAAACCCTATAAACCCTAAGGTCTCAACCGACTCAATAGCACTTAACAACAACAACAATTTCTATATCATGGAGGCATGGGTGGTTCAGCTCTGCAATTCTTGACTTCCATATGGAAGACCAGGGTTTGATTTCTGACCAGTGCACCTCATGGATAGCCAGTACACATCTGTGGTACTTTGTGTGTTGGTATGCTACTGAACAGGTTTCAGTGGAGCTTTGAAAATAAAGTCAACCCTAAAAAAGTCCTAGGGTGCTCTGGTAGCATAGTGGTTACGAATCTGGCTGCGAACCACAAGGTCAGCAGTGTGAAACTACCAGCTGCTCTGTGGGAGAAAGATGAGGCATTCTGGTCCCGTAAATATTTACAGCCTCGGAAACCCTGTGCAGGGCCTCTATGACTCAACGGCACACAGCCACCAGCCACCAAGAAATCCCTGCCCATGTACTTATGGAAATCAGTCTGTTGAAATGCTTGGGAAGAAAGTGGTCCACTTCACAAGTGATCATAAGGACAGTGGTAGACTGGACAGCGTTTCAATATATTGTGCGTGAGGTCACCAGGATTCGGGGGTTGACTCCATGGTAGCTAACAATAGTAATGATTTTTATCTCCAGTAAAGTAATCAGCTTGACTATTATAATTTTGAATGCTATGACAATGAATGAGATACTTACGTGAACATTAAAGAGAATAAATGATATGAGAATTAATCAAAGAAAAGTTCCCTACCTTCTCCAGGTTGTAATAGCACCTCCATCCTCTCTCTTCCTATTGCATCAAGCATGTAGCTCCAAAGCAATAATTAAAAATAGATAATTAATTCTTCCTTATAAGCTTCTTGAGGGTAGAATTGTGATTTTCTATACAAAGATCTATAGCATTCTTTGCAATCTTGGCTCGAGTGAGCCATCAATAAATGTATTTCTATTGACTATCCAAAGAAAACAAAGCATTTGGATATTAATTGTTTTGTCAATGAATCTTCTTTCATTCAACCCACTAATATTTATTGTTTATTTTATAGTCATCAAGCCCTACTTTCAGTTTTACGCATGCATTGTCTTTGCTTTCTTTCTCCTTTTCTCCAATAGTAATAACCTCCTCTCTAAAAAACAGACAAAAAGAGACTATAGAAAACCTGTAATGCTAAATTGATGGGACTGCATTGTTTGAGATTTACTTTTCACTAATTTGAAAGTCTGCTCAGCAACCAATGAAAGTAATGATGGACAAATTGAGAATCAATGAAAGGAAATACATTCTTTAAACTGTGTGTAATCAGGCAATAGAATTATCTGACGTAGATGAGGTCAAGTCAAATAATGTGGTTGGGTATGAAAATAGAAGAGACAGCTTTATCTTCATTCATACCACTTGTAGTTATTACTCTATTGATCAAACAAAGAGGAAATTCATCTTTTGCTTCTAGGCATATTGATATGTTTATTGTCTGCAAAGATAAATGTGCAACTTTGGGATCTTTTCTGAGATTTATGTTTCAGTGTGGCAACAGAGGAGGACTGAAGTACAGGCTTTATCCTAGTACTTTCAGAAGAGCCAGAATCCAGATACCTAAACTTAACCCGTTGGCGAATGGAGTGATCCAAATCACTTTCTCTGAGAACTTAAAAACTGATCAACGAAAACAATCATTAAAGTGAAAATAGATTGAAATATAAAACTTGTGGTAAATTTCCCTTACATAAAACAACATAGGTTTGATAGAAAAAGATGGAAAACAAATGCTTATTGATTACTAATTCAGTATTGTGCTAGATATAATTTAAGTGATTTTACCTGGTAATCCTAAAATATTCAGGAAAATGGTAGACAAAAAGTGTTCATTGGAAAAAAAAAACACTGTATGCTAGCACATATAACATGTTCTGTGTATTGGTATAAAATTTAATATTCAAGGCAGTGTTATGTTTTCTAAAATATAACAGCAAAGGAGAAGCCTGGCACTGTTGAATAAGCCCATGCCTCTTTGATAGCTAAGCTTAACATCTCAACACTTTTGGTCAAAGAGAAAATTGAAATTCATGATAATACAGTAGTTAGGTGTGGAACACCACAGTCAAGAGGAAACTAGATAAATCTTTGAGTTTCTGAAAAATGATTTTTGGAGAAACATGACTGTTGAAATGTCACTTTCTTCTCTTCTATTTATAAGTTGCTTGGGGCCGTTACTTTACCACATGAGAATTTAAACATTTCAAGTGTATTTATAATAGAAAAGTCTATTAAAAAGTAAGAACTGTTTAAGAGCAAAATTTAAATCTTATCCTGAAAACGTTCTAATACTATTTTTTATACAGCATAGTTAGGTAAGAAGATGCTTATGTATCAGACCTATTTGTTTATTCTAGTACCCTAAAAACTTTATCCACAGTGCTATAATCATCAGAATGTAATCATCTGGTGGCACAGTGGCTAAGTGTTCATTTGCTAAGCAATTGGTTGGTGGCTTAAACCCACTAGCTTCTTTGAGAGAAAGATGTGGCAATTTGTTTTCATGAAGATTACAGTCTACTTTGTCTTATAGGATGGCTGGTTAAAAGTCGGAACTAATTCTTGACAATGGCTTTTAAGCATCAGGACCCAGGATTCTGTGTTAGTCAGTGACAAAGCATTTTGGGTAGCAAGCAGATGCACAGCAAATACTGACACATTGGATGTGAATAATCAATAAATTTCCTTATTTTCAAACTCCCGCAGTGAATTGACATAATCTTCATTATCCTTGAGAAAACAATACAGATGTAAGTAGTTATATAAAACTGGTGGTTTGAATTCACCTTTATAGCTATTTTGAAGTATATTTATTCAGATAATAATTATTTATTGAACTTTTTCTAGGTGTGAGGCACTATATCAGATGCTGGGTGTAGAAGGAAGAAAAAAATGGGTATTATTCTTTTCCTCATGTATCTTTCTGTCTAGTTAGTGAGACAAAATTTTCTTTTCAAATCTCAGAATTAAAAATGCAGAATTATAAATTGAGATCTTTGATATACATAGGGTACTTTTGTGTCATAAAACAGGGACACACCTAATTTGAAATATTTGGAAGAGTTTGAGAAATATGTTTTGAGCTGAGATGTAAAGAATTTGTATGAAAAGTGAATAGGGGGAGAATATCTAGGATGTGCATTCGAGGAAGACAGAAAACTAGTTCCAGTAGACTGAAAATAAAAATTTAAAAATTGCAAGAGGCTGATGGAAAAGAGATATGAGAAGAGAAATGGTTTTCTAAACTTATTTTGTTATATCAATGCACCTAAAATACACAGTTCAAACTGTCTAAATCCTACCTTGAAAGTGATATGCACAGAGCTAAGAGTTAAATATTCTCCTTGCCTTCATGATCATCAACGTTGTTGTTGTTGAGCCAATTTTTACTCATAGCAACCCCAAGTGGCAGAGTAGAACTGTTCTGTAGAGTTTCATTGGTTGTAATCTTTATGGAATCAGACACTTGTTTCTGTCACTGAGGCAGTGGGTGGATTCAACCCACCCATCTGTTAGTTAGCAGCCGAGTGCTTAACAGTTGTGCCACCATGACCTATCAGTAGTGACAGTTTTATTGAATATTTCACCATTGCACAACATGTTTAACAGTATTTAGCCTTCTATAATTAGCACACTCATCATCTGCCACTTCCTTAATGACATTGTCATGTAGTTTAGGTTTTACGTTATGAGAGGCCATGCATCCAGATGCTGATTTCTGTATTTGGTAACGCTAGGTTATGTTGTTTCATAACCAGTCTCAAAATATAAGCTTTATTAAATATGCGTTTATTTCTACCTAACACTATATGGATTCTGAGGGTCTGCTATGACTCTTCCGTGCTTGACTGGGCTATAGGTTGGGCTACTGACCACATGGTGAGAGAATATCACAGTCAAGCCAGTTACTCATTTCTATGCTCCTGTATGTATAACATCTGTTCACAACCCATGGGTAAAATCATGTCATATAGCCAAGTCCATAGTCAGTGAGGCAGGACAACATGGCAACAGTATGAAGGAAACAAGTAATGATATAATAGATCTATCAGTCCCACTCTCAAAATATTTGGAATAAAACAAAGGATTGTAAGTCACGTTAACTGAATTTCACATACTACTCTACAAGAGGTGTGGGATCTTGGGAAAATGCCATAACACTGCTTAACCTTATTCTTAATATGCAAGACATGAAGAATAATTATCTATTCTGTTTTTGCAATACTACACACCTGGAAGTTTCTCTTATTGTGGTAGTGTGTGTGTGCCTGTGATGCTGCAAGCTATGCCACCGGTATTTTAAATACCAGTGTGGTTACTCATGGTGGACAGATTCATCAGAGCTTCTAAACTAACACGGAATAGGATGAAGGAGAAGCAGATCAATTCTGAATTGATAATCATTGAAAACCTTATGAATAGTAATGGAATATTGTCTGATATATTCATGGAATGTGAGCATTTCAGGATGGAAGGTACTCAAAATGCTACTTTCTGAAATGTAGTGAAAAATGAGACGTTTGTGCCAATAAACTATTTAAATGAAAGATGTTGAATAATTGGCGTAATGTTCTTCTATTCACACTGATGCTGTGTATGAAGGACTGGAGTGGTGTTACAGGACAACAAGTTTATCGAATTATAATGTAGATAATAAAGCTCAGGATTTACCAGTTCTGTAGCACTAAAAAGTTTTTAGGAAAATTTCTCTAATTTTATTTTATTATTCAATTCGCCCAAAGTAACAGAGAAACTAGAATAGCCTGAAAAATTATTCAGTTTAACAAAGCACCTACCATATTTTCCAATTTCACAATATATTCTGAGTCAGATCATTTCATATTTTTCTGAGACTCTTTACCATATACTCCACTATCCTTTTATATTGAATATTTTAATGAGGATTTATTTGCTTACTAATTTATTGGACAATTTAAAATATTATCCAATGCAGGTGATATAGTAACATCTGAGTTTATGATATTCAAATTCACATGAAGTCCATACACTGTCATTGGAGTCCTGGTGTGGCGCTGTGGGTTAATGTGCCAGACTGCAAAGCTGTTTGAACTGCTAGGTCGGTAGTTCAAGCTCACCAGCTGCTCCTTGGAAACCTTTTACAGGGCCGCTATGGGTCGGAACCAACTCGATGGCATGTAACAACAATAACAATCAGGGTCATTATGAGTTGGAACAACTTGATGGCAATTAACAGCAACAATCTAATATAGGTTTTATATTGCCTACAGAAATACAAAAGAGTTAAAATCATGCTATGACATAAAAAATTGACAAAACATTTTGAGACAACCCAAGTAAAAACTTAGAATCATAAAATGTTAAAGTAGGAAAGGCACTAAAAAATCTGAGATCAATGTCTTAATTTTATAGATGGAATTTGGGAAGAAAATAGGTGATTTGGTAAATATTAATGGCAAAGTATCATTTATTTATTAATAAGTGCATTCCTTGATTCATGCAGTCATGCATAATAAACACATTTTAACTATATGTCTCATGCCTTCTAATAGGCTACTTGTTGGGGATGCAACAATGAAAATTATACAGAATCTTTGGACTTTTGCAGTTTATAATCTAATCAAGAAAATGGTGAAAATTTTTAAAGAAATTGGTAAGTGGAGAAAAATGGAAATTAATAATACCATTGAAAAATAATATAGTGGGTTAAAACCCAACAATGATTACTCTCATTCTAGTGCTTATTCCACAAACACAGGTTACTTTGTGACTCATGTTTTTAGTTCCAAACTTAGTCTTTATTTGATAATGGTGTGTGGCATGCAGGGTTGGTTTGAACCACAAGGACGGCAGTACAAACTCACCAGTTGCTCCTCAGAAACCCTACATAGGGTTGCTATGAGCCGGAACAGGCTCAACAGCGCTTTACAACAACAGCAATCATATTTATGAATTTCTGTTACCTCTTATTTAGGAAATTTCTTTTATCTAAGCTTTAAACTATTTAAAATGTTTTGTTATTAACAAATGAGTCTTCATTGAACACCCTTTTGCATGACTCTTTTCCATATACATGCATGGTAGCCCATGATGTGGAATTCCTGAGTAAAAGAATACATACATTTTAGATGTTCTTTGAATCCACAAAATCACCATCAGGGAAGCTACAGCAAACTATTCCTACTTAGTTTCACTTATCAACCCATAGCTGATATTAATTAATTTTATATATATTTACTAACTTTATATAGAAAATTGGGTTTCATTATTTTAATGCTCATATGTCTGATATTTAATGACTTCAAGCATTACATCACATTTATTTTGTTGACTTTTATTTTATCCCTTTGTGTTTTTATTGATCTTAACTACTAAATGCTCTTCTATTTAGACCACATCACTTGAACTTCCCGAAAGCGAATTTAAACTAAGCTCTCATGTCTTTTTAAACCAGTTACTGCTGCTTACTAACAGGTGTCTCTGTGTTCATTCTGCTCCATCCCAACCTTAAACCAGTTTGGTACATGTAGCTAGAAGGTCACCTTTTCAAAGTACAAACTCAAGCACAGTAAACCACTTCCTCAGTTTAAATTCACATGAAGTCAGTGCACTGAAGATGGTTTTAAGATCAAGACCATTGTCATAAACCTAGCCTACAGGACCTCCTATGAACTTATCACTACCTTTCTCTAAAACTTCTTAACACATGCTGACTACAATCCATATAGTTTATGATTCCAATTTTATGAAAATAAAATGTGTCACTCTGGTAGCGTAGTGGTTACGAATCGGGCTGCGAACCTTAAGGTCAGCGGTTCGAAACTACCAGCTGCTCCACAGGAGAAAGATGAGGCTTTCTACTCCCGTAAAGATTTACACCCTCGGAAACCCTGTACAGGGTCGCTATGGGTCGGAACCGACTCGATGGCACTTAACAACAACAATAGCAACTTGTAATTTGCTCTTCTTTCCAACCTGAATATAATAAACATGGTTTAGTCCTAGCTAAAAAAATGTCAATAACTGATATTTTGTTCAAAATGAGACATAAAGGAGGCACTTGAAAAAAATTTTAGTCCAATGCCTAAATATGTATTTTATAAATAAATAAATGATGGATATGTATAACAATGCATGAGAATTAAATGCCATATCAACAGAAATGCTATAACTAGACTTTCATCCAAGTGAGAAAGATTCATATTTATTAGATATCAATTATTGATATAAAAAAGAATGAGAATAATGAAGCAAGCAAACAATTTGAATTCTTCTATTTATTAAGTTTCAACATACACCAGAGATTGTGCAGTGTGACACACCCCACACTGATATACCATTTACAAATTATTCAAATAAGAAATGTAACCTGCTACCACCAACATTTTCAAGGGAAAATATTCTGTTCAGTCTCTTTATATCATCCACATCTGCAGTTAGAGTTAAATCCCCAACATGTTGCCATAGTGAGTCAAATTCATTTAAATGTAAAATCAACTATCTCAATCTGTTTAAAAAGCAGGGGCATACATATATAAATCTGTGAAGTAGAAAAGTTTATCTGACTGCTAACCAAGGGAAGCACAACTATTTTAAATAATGCTTTTCTTATAATATTCTTTTAGGGATTGGGGTTAAAATGAACAAGCAAACCAAAACAAGTTTCTTAATTCATACTATAACCTGATTCAAAGTTTATTAACTTCATACTTGTTCATTACATTTCTGTATATTCAGGGTTGATTATAAAAATAATAGAAGAATGCCAGTAGCTAGCTTATTTCATAATAATGGACTAGAACTCTCTTTTAAGCAGGTATTTTAGTGAGGGGAAAAAAAACAAGAAAGAACTTCAATATTTAACGTTAGTTATGGTATGTTTTGTTGAGTCAATTCTGACTTATAGTTACCCTGTATGGCCAAGTAGAAATGGGCTTACCAGCCTGTATATTTTAAGGGGTCTCCTGTTATGGTGCTGGAGGATAAGCACTTGACTGTTAACCATGAGGTTAGCAGTCCAAACCCACTAGCCGCTCTTCAAAAACTATACAGGGTCACTAACTCAGCAGCACTTATTAACAACAGCAATCTTCAGTTAACAGACAGACAGACTTTTTCTCCTGCAGAACATCCAGGGAGTTCAAATCACTGACATTTCAGTTAATAGCCAAGTGCTTGCCCACTACAGCATCAGGGCTCCTGTTACCCTTGGCAAGACTGAGGAAAGAGAACTCTTTCAAAACCTGGAAGCATAAATTGTAGAACAGGAGGAAATCATTAGCAAAAACAATTATTGCAATATGACCAAGATACACTCCAGTAATCAGGACTGTATTTAGTATTTGTATATTTAAACCTAACTTAAACAGGTTATTGTTTCAAGATAATAAGCAACAATTTGAAAAAAAACAATTCTGTTAACATCTGAGGTAACTGGGACAACGCACATGATTAAAAACCTTTTTCTTGGTGTCAAGTCTGCTTCACATATTCCTTTTATTAATTGATTTAGAAGAAAGACTTGTGAGTCTTTCATTTAATAACCATAGGATTGGACTGTGTGCCTGTTTTTCATTTTTACTGTAGCAATGGATGAAGTGTATTGAACGCTTATAGGCAATTTAAATAGCAAACAGTGGATGAGTTCTTAGAATGTAATGGACAAATGAGCAACATAGATGATTAAGAACTAAGCACTTCTTTGGATCTTAGTCAAGTCAGATAATAATTTATATTTATCTATTCATTTATTTTTAACATCATTAAAGAGGATAGGTTTTGAGCTAGCCAGTGACTTGATCAATGTTATGCTTACTAATGAAATATATGAAAGTTGAGTAATAAGTAAGGAGATGATTATTCTCACAATTTTATTGATACTTATTAATCTAGGATAATGCCTACCATGTAATGCTGTTGTTGTGATACCATAGCGACCCTGTATAGGGTTTCTGTGGAACAACTGGTAGTTAGCAGTCCAGTACTTATCCCCAACATCATAATAGTGCCCTAAATGATATTTTTTTCTTAATTATAATGTTACGTATTTCTTATAAATGTTATATATTTCCTTTGGACCCCTCAATATGTGAGTCCTAGTTATCCCTGTGAAGGTGGTGCCTGACTGGACAGTGGTTTATTTGGTTCTGTATAGGGCCACTCTGAGTCAGTACCAATCCGATGACACCTAACAACAACAATAGTAATTATCCCTTCAGAAACTCTAGTCATAATTAGAAAAAAGTATTTATATACATATAATATTATAGGTCTCTTCTGGATTCCCGGTATGGACCAAAAGGTTGGTTTGAACTGCAAGGTTAGTGGTTCAAATTTATCAGCTACTCCTGGGAACCCTACACAGGGTCTATAAAAGTTGGAACCAACTTGACAGCACTTAATAGGAACAATAGGTTTAGAATAAGCTGTGGAAATAAATGTTCAAAGGATACATCCAAAATGGGCAAATTAAGCCTCAAGTCTTGTACCAAAGAAATCGACTTACACTGAACTGTCTATGTTCTTAGCTGATGTTTGGACTCAAAAGTAAAAAAAAAAAAAAGTGCTAAACACTATTAACAATATTTAGCATTTGTGTTGAAGAATAGTTACCATGATTACACGTATGAAAATGATTTCCAAATTCATATTAATATTTTCTCCACATTGGCTTCTTTCTTAATATGTACTTTCCTGAAATTGAAGCTGAAAGTATTATGATCAATTCTTCTTACAGCTAAAGGTAAGTCTGAAATGACCAGATGCTTTCAGTTTAGGTTATTGAATGTAAGTATTATAGGACCAAAAAATTGATTTTTGGCTTAAGATGATAAAAATGTTTTTTTAAAGATTTCACTAAGTTATACTCAAATTACTAAATTTGATTACACATTTAAGTCTGTTAAAATGTCCCCATCACATTGATAAGAATGAGCAGCCTTAAAAAGAAATGAAATTAGTTTCAGTCATCTGTTGTTCTAAACCAAAAGAATATTTAATTTGTGTTTCTTTTTACTTGCTAAATTCATGCTCAATATCAATATTGCATAAATTCATTTAATTTATACCAAAGCCTTGAAGCAAGGTGTTCTTTGTATATTTCTATTGGCCAATTGCTGTGTGAGCAAGCACATTTCTCTTTCATGGTCTAAAGACACATATTATAGTCTCTGAGTAGAGTATCATGCTAAAAGAATTTCTAAAATGCCTTTAGGGTTGCTAAATGAGATTTATATTTTATATTTATAATTTATATTTTACTATGAGCTGCAGGCAGAAGCTAGTATCACTATTATCACACTGGTTCCCCTCATGTTGAATTCTGGTAGTTGTGAAATGCCAATTGAATGAATGTCTTTTGTGTGTCCGAGACTGTCCTGCCATGCAGTCTATTTCTTACTTAATTTTCACAAAAATGCTGTGAGGATAGATTTTAATGTCCTCATTTTATAGAATACCTGGTTCTGTAAGACTAGGAAATATGTTGAAGATCAGAGTATTAGTAAAGTCACTAAATACATTAGTTTGGCTTGACCCCTAAACCAGAGAATAGGTCTTTGAGATGGGGTACTTCAAAAGTTTTTTCTCATGGACTTTTTGAAATCCCCTCCTATATGAGCACTGTGTGATTTTTCTTCTTTGAATTTTCTGTTATTTTCTCTGTTGCTTACATAGAGCTATAGCAGATACTCAGCCATCTAATTTCTTTTATTGACAAAAGTACTATTAAAGGCAAATTTTGCAAGACATCAAAACGTATGATTTTTAAAATAGGTTATGCGCATCTATTATATTTTGAAAAACGATTCCCCTATGAGAATCCATTTCAAATTGTGTTATATTAGGTGCAAACTGTCCTATTTGAATGTGTTCATTCAGACATTTTTCAAAAGGTCTCTCTCTTTTCTTCAAAGATTTCAATATGGACTCATCATCTTGGTCCATATTTGCAAACATAGTTGTAAACATTTTTCAAAAGTTTTTTTCTCCTATCTTCAAAGGTTTCATTATATAATAGAGAAGATAGGAGCTCCAACCCCTCATGTAGTTGAAAAGCCAAAAAAAACTTAAGATTACCCAGTACTTAACTACTAATAGCCTGCTATTGGTCAGAAGCCTTACCAATAATGTAAACAGTCAATCAGCACATACTTTTTATATGTATTGTATAAAGTATTTTTATGATAGAGTAAGATAGATAAAAGAAAATGTTAAGAAAATCATAAGGAAGAGAAAGCACATGTCCAGTGCTGCTCTGTATTGATCTGTACCATTAGTTGACTCTCCATGCCATACCATATCTCACCCCAGTAAAGGGCAATTTCATCTGCACTAAAAGCCTGTCCTAGCAGACATCCATTCTCCTCAATGATTTTCTAAATGATGTCTTGGAAATTGTCTTTGCCTCTTGGTCAGCAGAAGCTGTTTCTTCTATTATCTTGACGTTTCTTAAGGCAAAACTTTATCAAACCATTTGCTGACATTAAAGCCTTTAGGTTGAGATCCTTCACCTCTTTTTTGTTGTATGTTTTCATATAATGGTTTTATTTTTTCTTGAATCATATTGAGTGTATAAGAATGGCTCTCTTACAGCAATTCTGTACCCACAAAAAACTGCATTTCAATGCAGCATAAAAAAGATATTTCACTAAAAGTTCCAAGTTTTTGTACTTGCTGGCATAGCTGCAACAAGGATTCACAAATTTCCTTTTAATTTTTTTACAATGGTTCTGACACTGGATTCATTTATCTTGAAATGGTGGGCAATGGCAGCTATACACCTTACTCTATGGTGCATGCCTATCAAGCAATTCAACATTTCCTTACAGAGACATGATTTTCTATGCTTCTTGGGAGCACTGCCAGCATCACTAATGGTACTTTATATGGGTACCATGTTGTTATTAAAGGTTTATGGTATTGCAATCAAAACAATGAAAAGTACACCAGAACTACAAGAGTTCACTTTTTATTGAGATACACAATTTACTGGACAGGAAAACTGCTCATACCAAGTTTAGAGTCACATGACATTTTAATAAGATACAACACTTAAAACTCACTATAATAACAGCAGGAGATGGGCAGAAATTTATAACCATTATAATATATACTACAGTTAATGTTATGCAGTTATTATTAATACTGCATCTTTACATTTGTAGACATTTCTCTAGACTACAAATTCTTAACACATTAATTAATTAAAATGTAAATTCAATTAAATTTTATCAGTATACTGCCTTGCTTGAACTCCTTAAATGTTTCTCAGGAAAGTGCTTTGGTTCTGGGCTTCATCTTCTTCTATGTCTCTACTCAGATCAAATCTAGAAGCCAACACCATAACTCAAATCCATCAATTATATTATGGTCTTCCCTATTCATTGTCCAACGTTCACATGCATAGCAGGCTTTCCCAGCATGTCTTTCCATCCATCATATACCAAGATAACTCTTCAAGATACACATCCAGGTACATTATTTCTTAAGATCAGTTAGGTTTCTGTAATTTTTGTAACAATATTTTAAATATGTCTCTATTTTAGGTTTTAGTATTTCAGTAAATATATTGTTGTTGTGTGCTGTTGAGTTGTTTCCTACTCATTGCAAACCTGTGTAGGGCTTCCGAGAACAGCTAGTGTTTGAACTGCTGCCCTTGCAGTTACCAGTTGAGTGCTTATCTTACTTTTGATGGGACCTAGTGGTTTGCACTAGACAATTACCCCAAAATTTGGCAGTTCAAATCCATCAAGCAGCACCACAAAAGAAATGTCTAGTGATCTGTTTCCTTTAAGACTGTTATCTTTGCTAGGTACTGTTGAGTCGGTTCCAACTCATTGCGACTCAGTCCTCAATAGAACCAAATGCTGCCTGGTCCTACGCTAACCTCGCTATCATCATTACTACACATGAGCCCATTGCTGCTGCAACTGTGCCAGCCTATCTCTTTGGGGGTGGGGGTGCCTTCTTCTTTTTCGATGACCCTCCACCTTACCAAGCACGATATTCTTCTCCAGGGACTGTTCTTTCTTGACATGTCCAAAGTACCAGAGTCTGGCCCACCTGGCCTCTAAGGACCATTCTGACTGTACTTCTAATACAGAGTTGCTATCCTGGCAGTCTGTGGTACTTCTAATATTCTCCAACACCATAACTCAAATCCTTCAATTATATTATGGTCTTCCCTATTCATTGTCCAACGTTCACATGCATAGGAGGCTACTGAAAATACCATAACTTGGGTCAAGCCCGCTGTCATCTCAAGCTGGCATCTTTGCTCTTGGACACTTTAAAGAGGTCTTGTGCAGCAGATTTGCATCATGCAATATGTCGTTTGATTTCTTGACTGCTGCTTCCATGAGTGCTGATAGTGGATCCAGGCATAATGGAGTCTTTCACAATATTAATTTTTTCTCCATTTATCATGATATTATTTATTGGTTCAGTGAAGAGGATTTTTGTTTTCTTTATATTGAGGTGTAACCCATACTGAAACCTGTGGTCTTTGTTATTCATCAGTAAATATTTTAAGTGCTTTCCACTTTCCACAGTAAGATTGCATCATCTGCTTACAGAATCCTCTCATGGGATCTCCAACATAATTTCTGCTCAAGACCATTATTTTCCTGCTTCTGATCCTTTGTTCCCCCACCCCTCCGCCGCCCCAACATTTGTAACCAATTGCCAGTAATTGTCAATGCATCTTGATTCCATGTTTGATCAATTTCAAACTGGAGAAGTTAGTAGAATTCTATTTCATAATTTGCTGTCCTTAGTGGTTGATGCATACATTTGGGTAATAATGGTATTGATTAGTCTTCCTTGTAGGTGCATGGATATCATCCTATCATAGGGTTGCTATAAGTCAAAACCAACATACTTCCTTTGATTTCTGTTTCTATGAGTGTTGATTATGGTTCCAAGTAAGATGAGCTCTTTGGCAGCTTCACTCTTATCATGATGTTGCTTATTGGTCCAGTTGCATGGATTTTTATTTTCTTCACAATGAGGTGTATTCCACACTGACTGATGTAGTCTTTGAACTTCAGCAATAAGTGCTTCAATTCCTCTTCACTTTCACTACGATGAGTTTATTCCATCTGCATATCTCAGGTTGTTAGTAATCTTTCTTCCAAGGCTGTTACCATGCCCTTCATATAATCCAGTTTTTCAGATTACTGCTCAGCATAAAGATTGAATAAAAATAGTGAAATGATAAAACACTGACACACAACTTCCCTGATTTTAAACCACTCAGTGTCCCCTTGTTCTGTTCAAATGACTGCCTCTTTGTCTGTAGACAGGTTCCACATGAGCACAATTATGTGTTTTGGAATTTCCATTATTTGCAAAGTTATTCATGATTTGCTTTGAGTCACAAGCTCAAATGCCTTGGTATAGTTAATAATACACAGGTAAACATCTACTGGTATTTTCTGTATTCAGCAAAGACCTATCTGACACCAGCAAAAGATATCTCTTTTTCTATGTCTCTTTCTGAATCTGGTTTGAATTTCTGGCAGTTGCCTCTCAATAAACCAGTGTAAGTCATTGAATTCTCTTCAGTGAGGTATTGCATGTGATATGAATGATATTGTTCAACAATTTCCAATTTCTGTTAGGTCACCTTTTTTTAAATGGCCACAAATAAGGATCTCTTTTATTTATTTGGCCAGGTAGCTGGCTTTCAAATGTCTTGGCATATATGAGAAAGCACTCCAAGCATTTAATCTAATAGTTGAACCATCTCAATTGATAGTCCATCTATTTACGGAGCCTGTTATTTATTGATTGATTGATTAATTGCCAATGCCTTCAGTATAGCTTGGACTTCTTTCAGCTTAAATGTCTTCCTCCTTGGTCTTTTACTACCTCCTGAAATGGTTAAATGTCCAACAATTATGTTTTGTTTAAATGCCTAGGTATTCCTTTCATCTTTAGGTATTCCTTTAATCTTCATTCAATGCTTTCCTCATGGGGTCCTTCAATATTGCAACTCAAAACTTGAAGGCTTTCTTTAGTTCTACCAATTTGAATAATGTCAAGCATGCCTTTTTCTTTTAACCCTTAGTCTTTGCAAAGTTCATTATAAAACTTAACTTTGTCTTCTAGAGCCACCTGTGAATTCTTCTATTCAACTCTTTTCTTCATTATTTCTTCCATGCAGTTTAACAACCCTGTATTTAAGAACAAGTTTCAGAATCTCTTATGACATCCATTTCACTTCTTTAGTTCTTTCCTGTGTTTTTAATGATCTTTTGTTTTCTTTATGTATGTTGTCCTTTATGTCATCTCACAACTCTTTTGGTGTTTGGTCATTAACGTTCAGTGTGTCAAATCTATCTTTGAAATGGTCTTTAAATTCAAGTGGGATATACTTAAGGTAGTACTCTATCTCTCATGGACTTGTTTGAACTTCCCTCAATTTCGACTTGAATTTGCATCTGAGCAGTTGATAGTCTGTCCTGCAACTTGCCACTGACCTTGTTGCTAGTGATATTGGGCTTCTCCATTGTCTCTTTCCAAATATATAATACATTTAATTCCTGTGTATTACATCTGATGAGGCTCAGAGGATAGTCACCATTTATGTTGTTGAAAAGGTATTTGCATATATCTTTGTTTTTATAAAATTTTATAATGTGATCTTTGGCATTCTTTACATTTTTGAGCTTCTTATCCATTTTCATAATTTCTAACTTTTGCATTGGTTGATCAATTTCTGACTTCAAAG
>NW_006408593.1:2857833-2860803 GCF_000296735.1 Chrysochloris asiatica | reverse complement strand
TCCATCTCACTGGGGGTCTTCCTCTTTTTCTCTGACCTTCCACCTTGCTGTTGGTTCTTTTGGCAGCCCATGGTACTTTCAATAATCTCCTCCAACACCATATCTCAAATGCATCAATTCTTCTGTAATCTTCCTTATTCACTGTCCAGCTTTCACATTCATATGAGGTTATTGAAAATAGCATGGCTTGGGTCAGGCACACTTTAGTCCTCAAGCTTACATCTTTGTTCCCAACACTTTAAAAAGATCCTGTGCATCAGATTTGCCTAATGCAATACATCCTTTGATTTCTTGACTGCTGCTTTCCTGAGTGTTGATAGTTGATCCAAGAAGAATGAAGTCCTTGACAACTTCAGCCTTTTCTCCATTGATAAGAATGTTGTTTATTGGTCCAGCAGTGAAGATTTTTTTCTTGACATTGAGATGTAATCCATACTGAAGGCTGTGCTCTTTGATCTTCAACATTAAATATTTTAAGTCCTCTTCACTTTCAGCAAGCAGATGAGTAGTAAGTGTTTTACCTAAGATATGGTCAATAAAAACGTGTCAACTGATTGAGTCTCCTTAATTTAATTACCCAGATAACATTTATTTATTGTTATTGTTGTGAAGTGCCGTTGCGTTGGTTCTAACTCATTTGTTGTTGTTATTAGTGTCCATTGAGTCAGTTCTAACTCACAGTGACCCTATGCATAACAGCATGAAGTATGGACTGGTCCTTCTCTGTCCTCACAACTGTTGTTACATTTGAGCCAGTTGCTGCTACCACTGTTTCAATTCTGCTCCTGATACTCCACTTTACCAAGCATGATGTCCCTCACGAAGGACTGGTCCCTCTTAATAAAATACTCCAAGTATGAGAGACAAAGTCTCACCGTACTGGCTTCTAAGGAACATTCTGACTGTACGTCTTACTATATAGATTTATTTTCTTCTTCAGGTAGTCCATCGTACTTTCAGTATACTTCCCCAACACCATAACTCAATTGCATCAATTCTTCTACAGCCTACCACATTCACTGTCCAACTTTCACATATACATGAGGCTGTTGTAAATATCATGGCTTGGACTGGGCTCTTGAACACTTTAAAGAGGTCTTGGCATTTTAAGTGTTCTTCACATCCTACAAACAATTTTGTATTGTCTGCACATCACAGGTTATTTATAAGCCTTTCCCCAATCCTGATGTCATGTTCTTTTTCATATAATCCAGTTTCTCAGATTATTTGCTCAGCATGCAGACTGAAAGAATACAAACCTAAAGCACACTTTTTCGTAAATCATTCAGTATCCTGTTTTACTGTTTGAAAAACTGCCTCTTGGTCTGTGTAGAGGTCCTTCATAAGCACAATGAAGTGTCCTGGAATACACATTCTTTTCAGTGTCTTCCATAGTTTATCATGCTCTATACAGTTGAAAGTCTTTGCATAGTCAATAAGGCACAAGTAAACATTTTTCCGGTACAGCACTGTGGGTTGATGTGCTGGACTGTAAAGACTGTGTCAACTGCACAATCGGTGATTCAAGCTCACCCAGTCACTCCTTGGAATCCCTATATGGGGTCACTATGGGTCAGAACTGGCAACAACAACAACAACTCTGCTTTCAGCCAAGATCCATGTGACATCATCAACGATTTCCATAGTTCCATGTCCTCTTCTGAATCTAGCTTGAATCCTGGCATTTCCCTGTCAGTGTACTGTTGTAACACTTTTTTGATTTATCTTCTAACAGCGACTTCTATATGGTTTTTGAGGAGCAGCTTGTGGGTTTGTACTGCCGACCTTGACATTGTTTGTTGTTGTTGGTAAGTGCCATAGAGTTGGTTCCAACTCATAGTGACCCTGTGTAGGGTGCCAAGGAAGAGCTGGTGGGTTTGAATTGCCTACCTTTTGGTTCACAGTCCAGTGCTGATGCTACAGGACCACCACAGAAATCTAACTTGTCATTAGTAGTCTAGTTTTATCCTACAGTGCCAGATGCATATAATACTTGTACTAATGTTTGTGGATTACAAAAAAGGACTAGAAAAAGAGTGTAATTTATAGTAGTGAATTACATGTTTGGGGTTAGAAGATGGACTGGACATACCAACCAAGTAAAACATCATGCAAAACAATGAAAGTTTTCCATTGAATAAGAACACTGTTGTTGTTAAGTGCTGTTGAGTTGATTCCAACTCATAGTGACCCTGTATGGGGTTTCTGACAAGCAGCTGGTGAACTTGAACTGCCAGCCCTGCAATTCAGACCAACTTTGTAGTCCAGCAGATTAACCCACAGCACCGTACCAGGACTCCTAAGAAGAATGCAGACAATTAGAAATTAAGTAACAAACACAGCTTCTCATGTCAGGCATTATTATATATTTTACAGTATCTGTGGGTGGAGAGAAAAAAGCTGTTTTTTTCTAGACACTTCAGGTTTTTATTGACTTTGCTTTTGTTGCATAATTCCTCTGTAATGGCTTCTGTTTCTCAGGAGACTCAACCAATAAAAGATGCTATTTTCTTCCTGAGACATTCTTTGTTTTTAATTATCTGACAACACAAATAATACATGTAATGCAAAATCTATTGTCTGAACTGCATAATGTACATGAGAAGTATCATATTGGAAGGCAATAATCTAAAACTCAGACTCAGTAATCCAATTTAGAATTTTAAATTTAATTGTTGTTATTGTTAGGTGCCATCCAGTTGGTAGCAATTCATAGTGACCCTGTACACAAAAGAATGAAATACTGCCTGGTTTGCTATCTTTGTATAGCAGTGATAATTAAAATATTTACTCATTTTGGCTCCGCCCCTCCCCCAGCTGTAATATGAGAATGTTATTCTTGTTACTGTTAAGTTCTGCTGAGCATGTTCCAACTCATAGCGACCTTGTATAGGGTTTCCAAGGCTATAAATTTTTGTGAGACAGAAATCCTCATATTTTCCCCCAAAATGAGAATAATCTTTTCTTAAA
>NW_006408593.1:2855895-2857020 GCF_000296735.1 Chrysochloris asiatica | reverse complement strand
TCATCTGCATATTGCAGGTTGTGTTAATGAGGCTTCCTCCAATCCTAATGCCATGTTTTTCTTCAGAAAACCCAGCTTCTCAGATTATTTGCTCAGCATACAGGTTGAATAAGTATGGTGAAAGAACACAACCTTGTCGCTCACCTTTCTTAATTTTAAAACATTCAGTGTTCCCATGTTCTGTTCAAACAACTGCTTCTTGGTCCAGGTACAGATTCCTCATGTGTACAATTAAGTGTTCTGGAATACTCATACTTCACAATGTTGTCCATAGCTTGTCATGCTCCACACAATCAAAAGCCTTTGCATAGTCAATAAAGCACAGGAAAACATCTTTCTGATATTCTCTGATATATTCTGATATTTCAGCTAAGATCCATCAGGCATCAGCAAAGATATCTCTCGTTCCATGGCCTCTTCTAAATCTGAATTCAACCTCTGCAAGTTCTCTGTCAATGTATGATTGTAGCCACTTCTGTATTACCTTTAGCAAAACTTTATTCTCCTGAGATATCAAAGAGATTATCTGATGATTTCCGCATTCCGTTGGGTCACCTCTCTTTGGAATAGGCACAAATATGGATCTCTTCCAATCAGTTGGCCAGATGGTTGTCTTCCAAATTTCTTGGCAGAGATGAGTGAATGCCTTCTGTGTCACCTCACTTTCTTGAAAGATTTCAATTTTTATTCCATCAATTCCTGGTGCCTTGTTCTTTGCCAATTCCTTTAATGCACTTTGGACTTCTTCCATGAGTATCATTGGCTCTTGATCATATGCTACCTCTTGAAATAGTTGAACATTAACCATTTCCATTTGGTACAGGGACTCTGTATATTCTTTCCATCTTCTATGGATGCTTTCTGCATCATTCAATAATTTGCCCAGAGAATCTTTCAATAATGAATGTCTAGGCTTGAATTTTTTCTTCAGTTCCCCCAGCTTTAGAAATGCTGAGCATGTTCTTCCTTTTTGGTTTTCTGATTCCAAATCTTTGCACATTTTATTATAATATTTGGCTTTATCTTCTCGAGTTGATCTTTGGAATTTTGTGTTCAGCTCTTGGACCTCCTCATTTCTTCCATTTGCTTTAGCATCTCTACACTGGAGAGCAAGTTTCAGAGTCT
>NW_006408593.1:2852839-2853614 GCF_000296735.1 Chrysochloris asiatica | reverse complement strand
GATCTGTCATCTTGAGGGTATTGAGTATAAAGTATAGCTCTTTAAAAGAAAGTGAAATTTCTAATTTCTTATTTGTACATTAGAAAAACAGTGCAATTTGTATAGAAATTAACAATACCTATGTTATCTTCCCATTGTGTCCAGTAGAACTAAGTAAGGTGTACGTGCATCAGGAACTGTGATAAAGCCAACTGTTCATGGGGTCTCCTCCTCAGCAGGAAGAAAAACACTGTTTTTTTTTTTTCTCCAATTTGATCAGATAGAATTCCATGAAAGAAATGGGATTTATTTAGAAATAGTACAATGGGTTGACTTTTTAAGAAAGGGACCTTTGGGAGGGAGATAAACTGAGATTAAAAAGAAGCAAATAGATAAAGAGAGAGGGAAACAAGAGGCTAAAGGTATGAGCAGATAAAAGGGTATAAGGCAAAGCTTACATTTCTCCATGGAAAGGAGAGAAGTAAACAATTCTTTGCATGTGACTTCAAAGGGAGGAATAGAACAATTTTGGTTAAACCTATTTGTCTAAGATTTGCCTATTTTTTAATAAAATATAAGCTTTAATTGGCAAAATCTATTTTGATTTTTTAAATTATATAATCTCATAACCATTAATGTTTTGAGTCTGAGGGATTAATTCATATAAATCTAACATTTGTCTAAATTTTACATAGGTGTTACTATGCATGGGCTAAATATTACTAATTTACAGTTTAAAACCTTCCTAATTTATACATTGTATCATAAATGATATCAGTAATTGATAGTCTGTTCC
>NW_006408593.1:2849831-2850904 GCF_000296735.1 Chrysochloris asiatica | reverse complement strand
GATGACACCTGACAACAACAACATCATAAATGATATAGTGTATTTAATTTACAGCCTCATGTGGATTATGAATAATTTTTTCCAATACTAGTCAACTACCAAAATAATAATAAAATCACTTACAGCATGAATATAGTATTAGATTAAAACAAATACATCACTTGTATGTGCATAGGCTACTCAAAAAAGATGACAACCTTTGATTTTGATCTCCATGCTGAGAAATCAATAGAGTTTATTGCCAACTGAGTCTGTTATAGCAAAGCTGAAAGGTACACAATGATTTTTCAGTTACCCAAATGGGAGCAATGAAAAGGTAAGGAATGACACCTTCTTATGATGTGCCAGTAGATGTCCTGTTTTAATTCCATCTTGCTTTTCTCCATTGCATCTGCTAACCACTTAAAGTAATTCATGTATCAACCAAGATATACCCGAACTACAGTGATTGGCAGGGAAATATTTAGGCTATAAAGTTGAAATAAAGGTAGTGATCGTAACAACTTCCAGATATTCACTTTTTTTTTTCCTAAAGGTTGATACATTTACCCCTCGAGTATTTCTTGAAGCAAATGTCATGTGAAAGCCCAAATTCAAATGGTTAGTTCGATCTTCCTTTTTTCCATTCAACAAAAATGTGTCAAATTCCTACTTAGTTCTATAACAGTACACAAAGGAAAAAAGTGACTAATACTAGAGCATACTCCTAAAGGACTTGTTAGGTACCATCGAGTCAGTTCTGACTCATAGTGACCCTAAGTGCACCAGAACTCTCACTACCTAGTCCTGCATCATCTCATAGTCATTCTTATGCTTGATCCCATTTTTCAAGTCACTTTTCCAATCCATCTTGTTAAGGGTCTCCTATTTTTTTTGCTGACCATTATATTTTACCGAACATGATGTCATTCTTCAGGGACTGGTTCCTCCTCTTCATACCATGTCCACAGTGTTGTTGTTTATGTTAGGTACATTTGAGTCAGGTACAATTCATAACGATTTATTCACAAGTGAGTGAAACATTGCAAAGTATGAGTATTCCAGAACACTTAATTGTACTTACGAGGAATCTG
>NW_006408593.1:2842370-2848781 GCF_000296735.1 Chrysochloris asiatica | reverse complement strand
CTGACAACTTGTTAAATGAAGTCCTTTACAACTTCAACCTTTCCTCTGTTTATCAGGATGTAGTTTATTGATCCAGTTTTGAAGATTTTAGTTTTCTTTACATTGAGTTGTAGTCCATACTGAAGACTATATTATGATTATTGTTTTAAAATCTTCAGCAAGTACTCCAAGTCTTCTGTGCTTTCAGCAAGCAAGGTTGGGTAATATACAGATCCCAGGTTGTTAATGAGTATTCCTCCAATTCTGATGCAAATTCTTCATACAGACCAAGTTCTTGGGCTATTTACTAAGCATACAAATTGAATACATGTAGTGAATGGATATAACCTGGACTCACACCTTTTCTGATTTCAGTGTCTCCTTTTCCTGTTTGAATGACTGCCTCTTGGTCTATCGAAAGGTTCCTTATGATCACAGTTAAGTGTTTTGGAATTCCTGTTTTTCACAATGGTATCCAGAGTTTGTTACTATCCACACAATTTAATGCTTTTTAATAGCAAGTAAAACACAAGTAATCTTCTTTCTGGTATTCTCTGTTTTCAGTCAAAATGCATTTGATGGCAGCAGTAACATCCCTCCTTCTATATCCTCTTCTGAATCTGACTAGAATTTCTAGCAGTTCCCTGCTGATGTACTGCTGCTGCTGTTTTGGAATGATCTTCAGCAAAATTTACTTTTTTGTAATATTGATGGTAGGTTTCAATAATCTCTATGTTCAGAGGTGTCACCTTTCTTTGGAATGGGCACTGATATTGATTTCTTCCTGTAGGTTGGCCAGACAACTGTCTTTTAAATTTCTGGGTATAGATGAATGATTGCTTTCATCACTGCATCAGTTTGTTGAAACATCTAAATTGATATTCCATAAATTTCTAGAACCCTGTTTTTGGCTAATGCCTTCAGTTAGCTTGGATTTATTCCTTCAATGCAGTCAGTTCTTGATCATATGATAATTCTTAAATGCTTGAACATTAGTCAATTATTTTGGTACATTGATTCCTATCACAGCACATGAGACTAATTTTCACTATCCTCACTTCAAGGAGCATGCTGGTCATATTCCTGCCAGAACAGATTAGTTTGTTTTTCTTGCAGTCATGGTACTTTCATTATTCTTTGACAACACCATAATTCAAATGCATTAATTATTCTTTGGTCTTCCATACTCATTGTCCAATTTTTTTCATGCCCGTGAGGTACATGCAAATCATGGCTTGGATCATCTTTACTTTGAAGGCCACTTCACAGATTTATTTTATGCAGATTTGTCAAAAATTGTAGTACCCTAAAATGCTTAGTATTAATTATTTTATGAAGTCCTGGTGTGGTGCTGTGGGTTAATGCATTGGACTGCAGAGTTGGCTTGAACTGCAAGGTTGGCGGTTCAAGTTCAGCAGCTGCTCCTTGGAAACCCTCTACAGGGTCACTGTGGGTTGGAACTGACTCAACAGCACATAACAACAATAGCAATTATTTTATACTTTCTTTTCATAGAAGTATTTTTCAACTATAGTTCACACATATAAATGGATTTTGCATTTTTTGTGTTTTTCATCTCATGGGTATCTGTCACAAGTTGACATTGATGATGACAGAGGTTAGTTGGTAGAGAGAGAAATAGTCTTAGATCTAGGAAGAACTATAGCAAACAGGTGACCTGGTTCACTCATTTTATATATGAAGAGATTGCAGTATGAACAATTGATATTCTTAGTTGCTTTCCTGTCAATTTGAATTCATGGGTAACCCCGTGGGCAGAGTAGAACTGCCCCAAAGGGTGTTCAAGACTGTGACCTTTATGAAGCAGATCATCAGACCTTTCTTCTGAGATAAGTTTGTGTGGTTTCCAATCATCAGTCTTTCAGTTAGTAGTCAAGTACTTAACCATTTATGTCACCCAAACACTCCAGTATACAAAATGGCTTCAAAAATTCATGGGAAAATTCCATTATCTTTTAATTCTGCTTGTGTGTGTGTGTGTGTGTTTTTCTTCTCAAATTTATTAAAGCCTTTTTGTACATAGGTTTTATGATTTTGGGCTTTTTTTTGGCATTGTTGTTAGATACCATTGAGTCAATTGTGACTCATAGCAACTCTGTATAAGGTTTCCAAGGAGCAACTGGTGGGTTTAACTCACTGATTTTGAAGTTTAAATTATTGACCTTGAAGCTCTCAGTCTAGTGCTTATCCTACATCACCATACAAAGACTCCATGGACATGGTAATACTGTGAAAATAAACATTTTTTAGTAATAGTTGAGGTTGCTTCCTCCTTACTTTACTAGTTTCACCAAAGCAGAATTGACCTTGGTACTGCAATCCAGCGAGCACAGTGGTTCCCTAGATAAGTACTGAACTGAGAATGGCGAGGTTCATGGTTCTAGCCCAGCAGCTACTCTATGGGAGAAAGATGAGGCTTTCTGTTCCCACAAAATAATTAAAGTCTTGGAAACCCTATATAGGGTTACTATGAATAGAAACTGACTCCATGACACTTAGCAATAACAGCAATTACTTAAATCCTAAGTACTGTAAGACTTATCACCTGTCTCTACAGATACACAAAGAATATTCTATTCAAAGGAGAAATTTTGATTGGAATAAGGAATTGTGACTCAGTTTGTTTAGTCCAAGTTACTACTTACATTACACAAAGCAACAGCAAAATAATTTTAACCTCATGTATTTAGTACTGGAAATAAGTGTACAACTTTAAGACATATGCCTTAAGCTATTCATGTGGGAGAGCCTATGAGTGACGTAGTGTTCTTGTGACTGTGTTTTTATTTTAAATTCCTACATTTATTACTAGAAATCCCATTATTGCTGTTCAACCAAGTCATTTATTTTCAAGAACAATTATATTAGCCATGTTGTCAGGTGCCATCGAGTCGGAACCAACTCATAGCGACCCCATGCACAGCAGAACGAAACAATGTCCGAACCTGGGCCAACCTCACTACCGCTGCCACATTGACACCATCAATGATGCCACCTGGCTGATCCATCTCTTTGGGGGTCTCTCTCTTTTTCTCTGACCCTCCACCTTACCCAGCATGACATCCTTCTCCAGCGACTGTTCTCTCCGGACAATATGTCCAAAGTATGAGAGATGAAGCCTAGCCATCTTGGCCTCCAAGGAGCACTCTGGTTGCATTTCTTCCAAAACAGATCTATTGGTTCTTTTGGCAGTCCGTAAGGTTCTATATTAGCCATAAGGATGACTTATTTACCCTAATGCTCTTACACAGTGCATTTTTTTTTTTTTGCATCAATTCCCAAAATTTGTTTTATTAGTTTATTTTTGTGTGTTTCTTTGGGATACTAAAAGCATATTTATATGGAAAAGAATATAATGACCAGCTAAATAGACTTTCTTGAGTAAAGAGTTATGATTATTTAGGCAAGAGAATGAGGTATATTTGAATTTCAGCTAAGCAACAGTTTTTATGGGTATCCTATTCATTGTTGATCTGAAATTCAAATTACGTAGGTGTCCTGAATTTTTCTTTGCAAAATCAGGCAATCATATCCATAATTACTGTTTTTATTCTATATGAAGAAAATCCTGTTAAAGAATAAGGAGTGATAAATAGTAAGTAGTGTGAATTCACTTCCTAAATATTTACTCTTAAATTTCTGAAAGAAAACGTGGCTTGAAAAAGCAATTCTGAAGCATACTGAAGTGAAAGAAAGACAACTGATATCTGTGGATTTATAATTTTGAGGATTTATTTCACTGTGAGGTTAATAGACAACAAATCCTTAAAAATACATATAAAAATCTTTTCACTGAGACCCAACTATGTATTTCACCTTTCATATGTCACTCAAGAACAAAATCTTTGGTGAAATTAATAATACCATCAAATTGTTAAGGAAACTTTTTTCCATTCCTATCAGTCATTAAAAAACAAACAAACAACTTTTTATTGTGAATTAATTGAAAGTTTACAGCACAGATAAGCTTTCATTCAATAGTTTATATATATTTTGTTTCACTTCTTTGATTGCCTCTTTCCTGTGTTTTCTATTTCCATCTCTTCTTTTCTAATCCTAGTGAACCTTGTCTTTAGGTTACTGCCCTTCTGACCTCACATCATTGATTTTTCTAAGGTATGCATACCCCCTTAGTGTTATCTATAATCTTATATATCTGACTGTTGCTTTACAGAAAACTGAGACTTGGGATTGAATACATGTCCAGACCTAAAGGATGACAGATGGTCATAGTATAGTCTCAGACATTCCACCTGTCTCTCTCTGGCCAGTAAGCCCGGTATTTGTTATATGATCTTGTGTTTTATTTCACATTTTTATTTGACTCTGGCTAAGACCTACTAAAAGGAGCTCTGGTAGTGTAGTGGTTACGAATTGGGCTGCGAACTGCAAGGTCAGCAGTTCAAAACTACCAGCTGTTCCACAGGAGAAAGATGAGGCTTTCTGCTCCTGTAAAGATTTTTAACTTCGGAAACCCTGTACAGGGTTGCTATGGGTCGGAACAGACTCCACAGCACATAACAACAACAGCAAGAAGACCTACTAATGTGATCCCTGTCAGAGAAGTTGGTAGTAGTAGTTGGGCACAACTAGCTGCTCTGGTTTGTGTTGTGGAAAGTCCCATCAGTCATTTTAAGAGTCTTAAATGTCAGAAACAAAATCATTAATGATCAGTCACATTTGTTAAGATATGGTAACTAAAATAAAAACTTGGCAAAGTACTTTAAGAGATTCAATTTGGTAGAGAAAATAAATAATAAGAGCTCTAAGTGCAATCATATGAAAGGAACTCAAATATAAATTAACCTCAAATTTCCCCCCAAAAGAAGTTGCCATTAACAAGTTTCCTAATTTTAACTAATTTGTACGTTTGGATTCTTAGTAATATAAATGGTTGCTCTATTGTGGCACTGTAGGGTAAGCACCAGACGGTTACCTGCATGGTCAGCAGTTCAAACCCATCAGCTGCTCCTTGGAAACCCAACACAGGGTCGTAATGAGTCAGAACCAATTTGACAGCACTTAATAACAACAATAACAGCAATAATATAGAAGAGGCAAAGTCCCAATAATGATGTTAATATAGATACATTCTGTGTGGCATTGCAGGTTAATGTGCTGGACTGCAAGATCCATTTAACTTGTGAGGTCTGCAGTTCAAGCTCACCATCCGCTCCTCAAAGACCCTATACAGGGTCACTATGGATCAGCACTGACTTGACGGCACTTAACAATAACAACAACATGTTTTGATCAAATATTTTAAACAAGTACTAATTTATATATAGCTTTTTCACCAATTACTGTTGCTGTCATTATTGAAGGATAAGCAATGAAGTGCTAACCACAAGGTCAGTGATTCAAACCCCCAATCCACTTCTTGGAATCCTATAAAGAGTTGGTATGAGTTGGCACCAACTCAACCACAATTAAAAACATCAGTATTGGTAGAATAAGTTTATAGCAGTTAATACAGTTTTTTAAAAAGAATTATCTCTTTGTTTTTATATCTCTTTTGAGTGAAAATGGCAACTTTTATGAATGTATTCAAATGCACCATTAACTGATATGCATACATTTTTTTTATATTGACCAATTAAAAGACAACCATATTTGGTTAAATTTAGACTCGATTGATTTAACTGATCATTGTTGGATTATTTTAGCTAACATATTATTTAAATGCTACATCTGTGTCCACTGTGGTAACATATAAGCAACCATAGTAGGACAAGCTATGTATGTATCATTGGATCAGACAATCATAGGGTTTATGGTTTACAATACTGGGAATGGAGTCCTGGTGTGGCACTGTGGGCTAATGTGTCAGACTGAAAAGTCGTTTGAAATGCAAGGTCAGTGGTTCAAGCTCACCAATTGCTCCTTGGAAACCCTCTACAGTATCGCTATGGGTCAGAATCGATTCAACAGCACTTAACAATAACATAGTGGGAATGACAAATTGAAAAGGAATGGTGTCACATTCATTATCAAAAAGAACATTGAAGATTTATCTTGAAGAATAGTGTTGTGTGTGATAGTATAGTATCCATATGCCTACGGGCAGATCCTGGTGTCATGCTGTGGGATAATGCGCAGTACTTAAAGGATAATTTGAGCTACAAGGTCGGCAGTTCTGGTTCACCAGTTACTCCTCAGAAACCCTGTAGAGGGTCGCTATGATTCGGAACTGACTCAATGACACTTCACAACAGCACAGAAAGATCAGCTAATACAACTAATACTCAAATTTGTGCACCAACCACTTAAGCCAAATGTGTGATGTGTGTATATGTATCACACATCAGTGGACTCCTGATGTGGTGATGTTGGATCTGCACTGTACTATGAACCTCAAGGGTGGCAGTTCAAACCCACCATCTGCTCCTCAGAAACCTATACAGTTTGTCC
>NW_006408593.1:2840358-2841161 GCF_000296735.1 Chrysochloris asiatica | reverse complement strand
AGGAGAGGAAGACCAATTCTGGAAGACTACCAATTGGAAACCTCATAAAGAGTAACAGAACAATGTCTGACATAGTGCTGGAATATGAACCCCTTAGGTTGAAGGCACTCAACATATAACTGGGCAAGAGCTATCTCTTCAAAGTAATATTGACATTAATGGTGGATGGAACAAAGATTTAGGGACCTTGAATTTTTGAAGGGTCACAATCCAAAGCTACAAACATCCATATATAATCAGAATGGGAAAATGTAAAAATCATGAATATAGAAAAATTGGAGGTCTCAAAAATGAAATGGAACACATAGAGATTGATATACTTGTCACTCAATAGACAGATATTGATCATTTTGGATCAAGCAATCATATGCTTTTTGGTTTACTCTACTGGGAATGGCAAATTTAAAAGGAATGGTGTCCCATTAATCATCAAACAGAACATTGAAAGATCTATGTTGAGGTACACTGTTGTCTTTGATAAGATAATATCCATATGCCTACAAGGAAGACTAGTTAATATGACTATTATTCAACTTTACACACCAACAACTAAAGTCATTAATGAAGAAATTAAGAATTCTACCAACGTTTCCAGTCTGAAATTGATAGAACATACATTGATCATTGCTGGTGATTGGAATGGAAGTTGGAAATAAAAAGGAATGATCAGTAGGTAGAAAATATGGTTTTGGTGATAGAAACAGTGCTGGAGATCATATGATGGAAATATGCAAGACAAATAGCACTCATTTAAAATACCTTTATTCAACAACATAAACATGCACTAAATACGTGGACCTTAC
>NW_006408593.1:2838628-2839714 GCF_000296735.1 Chrysochloris asiatica | reverse complement strand
TAAGGAGAGCAAAAGGTCATTACAAAGACAACTAAAGAAAGGAATAAATGAATGTCCGAAATACTCTAAAACTTGCTTCTGAACATAGAAAAGCTAAAGTGCTGCAAGATATGATGAAATAAAAGAACTAAATAGAAAACTTCAAAGGAAGACAAAGTAAGATATTAAAATGAAATGTTTAAAAAAACTAAAGTTAAGAAAACAAAAGAAGAACATGCTCAGCATTTCTCAAACGGAAAGACCTGAAGAAAACATTCAAGCTTCAACTTGCAATATTGAAGAATTCTATAGATAAAATATTGAGTGATGAGGTAGCGTCAAAAGAAGTTGGAAAGCAGAGGCAGAAAGACAAGCAGACTAGACATAAACACTGAACAGACCCCACAGCAAAGATACAGAAAACCTAATGAAATAGATGCTTGCAATAGTCCTGGAACTCTGAGCCTTGAAAAAAGGGATACAGAAGTGGACTGAGTACTTATTGGAAGAAGATGCTGAACAGACACAGCAAAAAACAAGACAGGCGACCAGACATAACATGATCATTGTAAACTTTCATGAGCTACTTAAACTTTTTAGAGAAAAGACAGTTGTTTGGTAGTATAGAGACATACTGGTAGCTATGTTCTTATTCCCCATGCTTTCCTGATGACCAGAGGCTTGGCCAGTCCCCATCTGTGTGCATCGCCAGTGAAATTTTTGCTTTTCCACTGGTTGGAGCCACAGTTGTGATCTACATCAAAGTGAGTTGGGCAATATTTACACCTAGCCCATTGCTTGGAGTCAGGTGAGCCCTTGTCCAAACCTGCAGGGCTATCCCTGGCCAGACCTATACTAGTTCTTACTAGTAGGAGCAGCTAACCAAATGAAGAAGGGAAAAAATGGTGACAGTTAGGTGCCCTGTGCTGCCCATCCAGTCTGGGTTCAGACTGAACATTCATGGAAGACTTGAATGGTATAGGGGGGCTTGGTGGTGCAGAAGCCTCTGCTTTCCAACTTCTTTTGACACCATTTACTTGTGGAGAGAAAGGTTTGAAAGTTTTTCTTGTATTCCACATTACCCTGGTTAAGACAGGTGTGGCTAGT
>NW_006408593.1:2835864-2836690 GCF_000296735.1 Chrysochloris asiatica | reverse complement strand
GAAAATTACACTGAATATTATTTAAATACATCAATCAAGAGATAGAAAATAGCAGAATGGATAAGAAAATAGGATCCTTCTAACTGGTATCTACAAGAGACACGCTTTGCACACAGAGACAAAAATAGACTAAAAATCAAAGGATTGAAAAAATATATCAAGCTAATACAAATCAAAAGCAAGCAGGAGTGGAAAAATATACTTTAACTTAAAACCCAACATAAGAGAAAAAGAAGGACATTATCTCACTATTAAAGCGTCAATTGAAATATCTATGAACCCAGTGAAAGAGCACCAAAATAGATGAAGCAGACTCTAATTGAAGTGAAGAAAGAAATAGCCCACAATTATAGTAGGGTATTTAATATACCACTTTCAATGAAGAACAGAACAACTAGAAAGAAACGCATCAAAGATACAGAAAAACTAAACAACACTATCAACCAACTTGAACTCATAGATTTATATAGAGAACTTAACCCAGCAACAGCAAAATATGCATTCTTTATCAGTACATGTGGAATATTTTCCAGAACAGTCCATATGCTATTCTAAACACAAGCCACAATAATTTTTAAAACACTGAAATACTAAAACACAAATAATATGAAATAATTTCATATTAAAGGGCTATAAAATCAAAAATCAAAAATAGGAAAATCAGGAAAAAAATTAAATAGATGAAATTGAATAACACCTTTTGTAAAAACAAACAAACAAACAAAACTACTGGGCAATGGGACAAAAATGAAATAAAAAATTTCCTTGAATCAAATGAGAATAAACACCCAGTGTATCAAAGCCTTTGGCACACAGTAAAAGCAGT
>NW_006408593.1:2825746-2831744 GCF_000296735.1 Chrysochloris asiatica | reverse complement strand
CAGGGTCACCCATGGTGGACAGGTTTCAGATGAGCTTCCAGATGAAGATAGACTAGGAAGATAGACTACTTCTGAATATTTAGTCACTGAAACACTTATGAATTGCAGAGAAACACTGTGCCCTATGATGTGCCCCTCAGGCTGGAAGGAACTCAAAATGTGACTGGGGAAGAGCTGCCTCCTCAAAGTAGAGTTGACTGTGATAAAGCGAATGGAGTAAAGCCTGCGGAACCTTCATTTGCTGATGGGGCACAACTCAAACTGAAGAGAAAAAGCTATAATATCTTCTGATATTCTAGCCACTCCAGGCTGGTCTGCTTGTTCTTTCAGTGGAAATTTCCCACCTCAAAAGATTCTGGATGGAGATTAGGATTCCACCTATGGTTTTATGCAATGCAAAGGCTCTGCAGGAAGCCTCCTTCACTGGGCAAGTTCTAGCCCCATTTTAGGTATTCCAATCAGTTATAGGCAGAAGATGGACTTATAAGATTTCTGTAGTGATATTTCTGACTATTCCTTTCTATCCTCCTCAAGTGTCTATTTTACAATAGTAGGCAAGGGAAACCAAGATTCAAAAGACAGCCAAGCATCCTAACATTATTTCCCCTCTTTTACCCATTCAAACCATGCCTCAATCCCTATATCCCAAAACCCTGTTTTTCCAAGGTTGAGCATGCATCATATTTACCTCTGTCCTACTTAGCCCATGCAAACCTGCCTAAATGTTCTCCCAACCCCTTCTTGTGTATTGCACCACCCCCAGCACCCAAACTATCCTGTGTCTATTCCCTACCCTGTGTTCCACTTTCCCCTTCCTCCCCTCACCCCACCCCATACACCCTGGTAACGAGCAAAGAATTTACTTATTTTTTCCCTTTTAGTGTGGGTACTTTTTCTTAAGCTTTTACAATAATGGCCTTTGCAGTATTTCTCCTTTTATGACTGAATAATTTCACTCAGCATAATATCCTAAAGGTTCATCTATGTTATGCGGTTCCATGGTACTTTTAGTGTTTTTCAACATCATAACTCAAAAGCATCAATTCATCTATGGTCTTCCTTATTAATTGTACAACTATACATTCATATAAGACTATTGAAAATATCATGGTTTGGGTCAGGCATGCCTTAGTCCTCAAACTGACACCTTTGCTCTTGAACACTTTTAAAGTTCTTGTGCAGCAGATTTACGTAATGCAATACGTTGTTTGATTGGATTGCAATTTACATGAGTGTTGTTAATTGATTCAAGCAAAATGAAATCAGACAATTTCAATCTTTTCTTCATTTATCATGGTGTTATTTGTTATTTCAGTTGTGAGAATTTTTTGTTTCCTTTGCATTGAGGGGCAGTTCATACTGAAGGTGGTACTCTTCGTTTGTCATCAGTAAGTATTTCAGTCCTCTTTGCTGTCATCAAGCAAGGTTGTATTACCTGCATATTTCAGGTTGTTAATTTATCTTCCACCAATCCTGCTACTCCATGTATTCCAGCTACTCAGATTATTTGCTTAGCATACATATTGAATAATTATGGAGAAAGAATACAACTCTGGTGCACACCTTTCCTGATTTTAAATCATTCAATGTCTCCTTGTTTTGTTTGAACTGCTATCTCTTGGTCTGTGTAAAGATTCCTCATGAGCACAATTAAATGTTCTAGAGTTGTTCTGCAATGTTGTCCATAACTTGTCATGAATCACCCGGTTGAACGTCTTTGCATAATCAATAAAGCACAGGCAAACATCTCTCTGGTGCTCTCTGCTTTTAGCCAAGATTCATATGTAAGCAATAATTTTCCTCATTCCACATCTTCCTCTGAAACCAAATTGAACCTATAGCAGTTCCCTGTCAGTGTACTGGTGCAGCCATTTTAAAATTACCTTTAGCAAAATGTTACGTGCATATGGTATTATCTGATGATGTCTGCATTCTGTTTGCTCACCTCTCTTTGTAAGGGGCATAAATATGGATCTCTTCCAATAGGTTGGCCAGGTAGTTGTCTTCCACATTCCTTAGCATAAATGAATGAGTAACTCCAGTGCTGCATGAACTTATTGAATGATTTCAATTTGTTTTCCATCAGTAATTGGAGGCTTTTTCTTTGCCATTGCCTTCAGTGTACCTTGGACTTCTTTCTTACCTACTTAGCTCTTGATCATATGCTACATCTTGAAATGATTGAACATGGACCATTTCATTTTGGTACAATGACTCTGTACTCATTCCATCTTTTGATGAATTCTGTATCATTCATTATTTTGCCTATAGAATCCTTCAATATTTCAAGTTGAGGCTTGAATTGCTTTCTTCATTTTTTTCAGTTTGACATACACTGGGGGTATTCTTTCCTTGTGTTTTTCTAACACTAGGTCTTTGAACATTTTGTTTTATTACTTGACTTTGTCTTCCTGAGCTGCCCTATTATCACAAAAACTTAAGAAAGTGTTTTCATGCAAAGTAAACATTCTTTGATTGTTACCAGACATATGCAGGAAAGGAGAGTAATTCACTGCTTAGAGGGTTTATATGTTAACTCAGGTAACAGGGAAAGCAATGTGTATGAAGAGGGTGGTTGGTGAAAAAATGATGAAGATCATTAAGGACGCAGGGAGGATAGAGATGAATAATGTTATACACACAATCCTGCAACAACAGTGTTCCATTAATAGATACAAGAAGAGATACACAGGATGAATGGGTATGGGAGCAATAGTGGTATGATACCCACAAATATATAAAGATTTGACAGAGGATATATGTACATGGGTATTAACCTTTGCTGCAAATATACATATGAATGTGGTGACGTATACAGGCAGCAAAATGATGAAAATTTCTTAGACATTACCAAACAACTTGAGGCTATGAGTTGCTGGGCCTGGGGTTTCAATACCATAGGCTCTATAGTCAATTGGCATAACATAGCTCACAAAGACTTCGTTGTACATCCTACTTTGCTGAGAAACAACTGGCATCTTAAAAGCTCATGAGCAGCCATCTAAGGTGTAACTATTGGTTTCTCCATGGGCTGAAGAAAGAAGAGGAGTAAAAAATGAAGATGCTTGGAATCAATTAGTCCAAAGCACAAATTGAATATGTGAGCAACAGTTTCCATGACACTGAAACTTGAAGAACAGTGCCTGGCTACCTCTTCCAAGTGGTCTGAAAGGGATCATATTAGAAGGTCCAGATAAAGTGGGATAAAATGTTGAGCAAAACTCAAAATTATGGAAAAGATAGATTTATTGGAAAGAAAGGGATTGGAAGAACTCAAGAGTACAGCCTTTGTATGTCTTTCAGGTCTCAAGTAGAACTCACCTTCATGTACCAATTTTTAGCCAAACTGTAAATAGGCATATGAGGGGACAAAATACTAGTAATGGTCAATCACTGAAGATCAAAGGGGCAATATTTACCAAAGGACAAACTTCACAAGAGTTGGAAAGGATGGTGGAATGGAAATAAGATCCACAGGGAAGAAGTGTAATAACTGTTGTTACATGGAAGGAGTTTTAATCATTGAGATGAAATAAAGTGTATAATATGCTGACTGTAAGATAGATGATTTGTTCTGTAAGCCTTTTCTCAATTCACAGTAAAAAATAGGAGGCTGGTGGAAGGAATGCACCAAAAATAACTGGTGGATGTTCACCTATTTCAAGAGGTAGTACATGATCAAAAACCGATGGTACTGAAGGTAAAATGCCAAATTACACTGAGGCATTGATTAAAAGATTCCAGGAATTGATGAAATACAAATTAAATAGTTTCAGCAAACTGATGCAGCACTCATCTATGTCAAGAAAATTAGAAGACAGCTACCTGGCCAGCCGACTAGAAGAAATCCATATTTTACCCATTCCAAGGAAAGGTAATTTAGAGGAATGTGCAAAAAAACAAATTATATTGTTAATATCAACACAAGCAAAATTTATCTGAAGATAATTCAAAAAGGGTTGCAGTAGTATATGTACATGGTTATACCAGGTATTCGAAAAAGATTCAGATGAACACATGGAACTAGGGATGCCATTGCTAAATGTTAGAAGAAACTTGGGTGAGAGCAGGGAATACCCAAAAGAAGTTTACTTTTGTTTCATTGAATATGCAAAGGCAATCAACTGTGGGGGTCACAATAAACTATGATAATTAGAACACAACAACACTTAATTGTGCTCATGCAGAACCTGTACATAAACAAAATGGCAGTCGTTCAAACAGATCAAGGTGATTCTTCATGGTTTAATATCAGGAAAGGTGTAAATTCAGGTTTTATTCTCTCACAAATCTTATTCAGTCTGCATGTTGAGCAAATACTTTGAGAATCTGGCCTATATGAAGAAGAATCTCACATCAGGATTTAAGGAATGCTCATTAACAACCTGCTGTATGTAGATGACACAAGCTTGCTGATTGGATGTACAGGGGACTTGAAGATCAAATAATTTAGTATTCTTTATAGATTATTACTCAAAGTAAAGAAAACAAGTCATCACAGCTCGACCAATAAAACTATCATGATAAGCAAAGGAAGATTTATGTTAAGGACTTCATTTGACTTAGATCCACAAGCAATGCTAATGGAAGCTACAGGTGAAAGCTAGCAATGAATTAGGAAGATCGGAGAATAATTTATGCATTTGATTTGCAGTATTGGAAAAGAATATTGAAAGTCCCATGGACTGTCAGAAGAGCAAACACATCTGTCTTGGAAGAAATACAGCCGGAACGTTCCTTAGAAGTTAAGACGATTAGACTTTGTGTTATGTACTTTGAACAGATGGTCAGGAGTAACCTGTCCCTTGAAAAGGATATCATCCTTGGTAAAATAAAGAGTCAGTAAGTCCTGGTGTGGCACTGTGGGTTAATGTGCCAGACTGCAAAGCTGTTTAAACTGCAAGGTCGGTGGTTCAACCTCACCAGCTTCTCCTCAGAAACCCTATATAGGGTTGCTATGGGTTGGAATAGACTTGATGGCACTTAACAACAACAAGAAGCAAAAATAGGAAGACCACCTATGAATAGGTTGAAATAGGGATTGCAACAACGGGCTCAAGCATAACAACAATTGTGAGAATGATGTAGGACTAAATGGTGTTTCATTCATTGGTGCTTAGGTTGCTACAATCGGTGTTGACTAGATGACACACAACAGCAACATGCTTATAAATGTATACATATACATTTACATGCATGGGCATGTCAAAAAGTATTTCTACAAAATCAAAGAAACCTTTATTTTTGAAAAATATCAAAATGAGGACCTCGTATTTATCAAAATATCCTCTACTGAAGGCAATGTTTCTATCTCTTTCAAAATTCTGTACTCTTTGACTTATCCTAAGTCAAAATGGCATCTTTGGCATTCCCAAGGAACTCAAATCATGGTCCTTTTCAGTGTCCTTTGAATTTGGGGAACAAAATGAATTCCTAAGGGGCAAGATCAGGACTGAAAGGTGGGTTATGTAAGAACTTCTTGTGGCACAGCTTTGCAAACTTCAAAGAATGAGTAGGTGCATTGTTATGATGGAAAAATTAATCTTTGATGCAACTTTCCTGGCTTTTTTCTTACCAAGGCAGTTTTTAATTTCAATCATAAAATTTCTTCAAAATAACTCTCAATGGGTGTCCTGTACCCTTTGAGCAAAGATATTAAGATTACTCCTTTGGAATCTCCCCCAAACAGTTAACATATCCTTTTGAGCTGATATCTCTGCCTGAATTTAACTCACACAGCAGATCCTCTAAGAAGTTACTGTTTTGATGGATCCTTTGTGTTTTTTGAAGGCACCCTAATGAGACTAAGACAGGTACATTATCCAGAAAATTTATCTGCTGCCATCCACTGATCTCAGAGACCTGCTTAAGACATTTTATTTGAAATAAACTCATGCATATATAAAAATGGAACACCAGAAGCAATACTTTTTGACCTATATAAGTTTAAAATATATCTATATGTCTATCTAAGGAGCTCTGGTAGTGTGGTGGTTAC
>NW_006408593.1:2821515-2825006 GCF_000296735.1 Chrysochloris asiatica | reverse complement strand
CAGTTCAAATGGCTTTGCAGTCTGGTGCATTAACCCACATACTAGAACTCCTGGTCAATAAAGATATAAAAAGATGTTCAACATCATTAGTTGTTGTTGTTAAGTGCTGTCAAATTGGTTCTGTCGCACAGCAACCATGTATAGGGTTTCTAAGGGACAGCTAGTGGTTTTGAACTGTATACCTTGTACTTAGCAGTCCAGTGCTTAGTCTTACAATATCTCATCAGGACTCCTCATTAGTTATTAGAGATATAAAATCAAAACCTCAGCAAACAAACGAGATACTGTTTCAGTTCCACTAAGATGGATATGATGAGACAAACACATAAATAACAAAAACAAAAACAATAAAAGCAGGGAAGGAAAATCTGGTGTTTGTTAGGATGTGGAAAACTTTGCCTACTCATCCTTTGCTAGTGGAATTATTAAATGGTATAATTGCCATGAAAAATAATTTAGAGTTTCCTTAATTAGTTAAATAAAGCATTACCATATGATACAGCAATTTCATTTCTCAGTATATATTCAAAATTACTGAAAGCAGAAAGAGAAACAGGTATTTGCATGCCTGTGTTCCTTGCAGCACTCTTCACAATAGCTATGTAATGGAAACAACCTAGAAGTCATTTTAATAGATGAATGAATAGACAAAATGTAGCACATAAATACAATGGATTATAACTCTGCCATATAGAAAACTGAAGTCCTGATACAGGATTCCTCATAGATAAAACTTAAAAATCTTCCACGGAATGGAATAAGTCAGTCACAAAAGGATCAATAATATATAATCTCATTACATGGACTATGTAGAGGAAGCAAGTGTTTAGATATCAAGTTTATTAATGGTTTCCAGTGGTAGTAAGGAAAGGGAAGATAGTCACTGCATAGGGATTGCTCAGCTTCTGTTAAGGATGACAAAGAAATATGGAAATGGATAGTAGCAACATTTTTATAATTTTATTAATGTAATTTATTTAATTCTACATGTAAAGTATGTTGAAATAATAAATGCTTTGCTTTATTTATATATATCTATATATATTGCTTTATAAATATATTTTGTTACATATATTTGTGTTCAAACCCATCAGAAACTTTTCAAAAACCCTGTACATTATTGTTGTTTGTCAGTAAGTATCATGAAGCTGTGTCTGACTCATTGTGACCCTTTATAGGGCTTCCAATGGGTGGCTGATAGGTTTGAACTGCCAACCTTTTGACTAGCAGTTCAGCATACGTGTGTGTGTATTAGTGTAGGCAACAAAAACAAAAGAAAAGTATTTCGTTTAGGCTCATGACAAGCTATGGATAAAATTACGAAGGATATGGATTCTAGAACACTTAACTGTGCTCATGAGAAACCTGTACATAGATCAAGAGGCAATAGTTAGAACAGAACAAAGGGAGAATTGAATGATTTAAAATCAGGAAAGTTGTTTTCCAGGGCTGTATTCTTTCACCATCCTTATTCAGTCTGTATGCTGAGCAAATAATCTGAGAAACTAGATTATATGATAAAGAATGTGGCATCAGGTTTAGAGGAAGACTTAACAGCCTGAGATATGCAGATGATACAACCTTGCTTGCTGCAAGTGAGGAGAACTTAAAATCCTTACTGATGAAGATAAAAGACTGCAGTTTTTGGTATGGATTATACTTCAGTGTAAAGAAAAAAAAAATCCTCACAAGTGGACCCATAAATAACATCATGATAAATGGATTAAAGATTGAAGTTATCAGAGACTTCATTTTTCATGGATCCATAACCAAAATTGATGGAAGCAGCAGTTAAGAAATCAAATGACATATTACATTAGGCAAATCTGCTACACAAGACATCTTTAAAGTGTTCAAGTACAAAAATACCAGTTTGAACATTAAGGTATTCCTGACCCAATCCATGGTATTTCCAATAGCTTCATATGCTTGTGAAAGTTGGAGAATGAGTCAGGAAGACCATAAAAGACTAGATGCATTTGACTTACTGTGTTGGAGAAAAGTTTTGAAAGTACCATAGATTTCCAGAAGAACAAACAAATCTTTGTTGGAAGAAATACAGGCAGAATGCTTCTTAGTAGCTAGGATGGTGAGACTACATCTCGTACTGCAGACATGTTGTCAGGAGGAACCAGTCCTTGGAGAAGGACATCATGTATGGTAAAGTGTAGGATCAGCGCAAATGAGGAAGACTGACAGTGAGATAGATGGCTTGGCACTGTGGCAGCAGCAATGGGTTCAAGCGCAACGATTGTGATGTTGGTGCAGGATCAGGCAGTGTTTCATTTTGTTATGTATAACGTCACTAAGAGTTGAAATGAACTTGAAGGCACCTAACAAAGCAACAATTAGGGTTGGAGTTCATACATGCACAAGTTTATTTCAAATGTTGCTGTTGTTGGTAAGTGCAGTCAAGTCAGTTCTGACCCATAGAGACTCCGTATAGGGTTTCCAAGGAGGAGCGGGTGAACTTGAACCACCTACCTTGCAATTCAAACAGGCTTTGTAGTTTAGCGCATTAGCCCACAGTACCACACCAGGACTCCTTTATTTCAAACAAACCTTACTGAATAGGCTTCTGTGATCAGAGAATGGCCGCAGGCACATTCTCTCAGTATGCTTGTCTTTATCTCATTAGATTGCCTTCAAAAAAGACTAAACGCTACTGAGGGATTTGATGGGCCAGTGAAGTTCAGGCAGAGAGGTATGTTCAGAAGGTTTTGACAACTGTTTTCTTAGGATTCTAAAAGGAGTGATATGGCTAGATTTTTTTTTTTTTTTTAAGTACACAGGACTTAATGGGGCCTTAATATGAAGAAGCTTTAAGAAAATGGAAAACTGCATTTGTGAGAAAAAGCGCAGAAAAGTTGCACCAAGGAATTTTTTCCCCATCACTACAATATACTTGCTCAATCTTCAAGGGTAGCAAAAACTATTCTATTAGAATTGCATTGGGAAATCTTACGTCACCCATCCTACATCCCTTCAAGATTTATTTTCCTTTTAAAACATGAATAAAATTGATAAGGATCCCAGTTTGAATTCTTTCAGGAAACTAAAATTGCCATTTTGACATGACGTAATTAGAAAAGTGCAGCATATTTTGGGCAAGCATTGTTGTTGTTGTTGTTGTTATGTGCCATCGAGTCGATACCTATGCACAACAGAAATAAACACTGCCTGATCCTGAGCCAACCTCACAACTGTTGCCACGCTTGAGACCATTGATGCTGCCACTTTGCCAATCCACCTTTTCTGGGGGTCTTCCTCTTTTTCTCTGACCCTCTACCTCACCAAACATGATATCCTTCTCCAGCAACTCATCCCTCCTGACAGTATGTCCAAAGTATGAGAGACAAAGTTTGGCCATCCTGTCCTCCAAGGAACACTCTGGCTGCAGATGGAAATACTGCCTTCAGAAGGTTGCAGAAGACCTAGATGGAGGATATATAATGAAACAATGGCTTCTAATTTGGTATTTTTAAAAATAA
>NW_006408593.1:2814570-2818930 GCF_000296735.1 Chrysochloris asiatica | reverse complement strand
ATGTCAATTTGTAGTCAATCAGTTCCATTATTGTTGTTGTTATGTGCTATTGAGTCAGTTCCAAACCACAGTTACCTTATGTACAACATAACAATGCAGTGCCCTAAACTTGAGCCCATTGTTACTGCCACTGTGCCTATCCATCTTTTTGTGGGTCTTTCTCTTAAGAAAACCCTCCACTTAAACCCTCCACTTAACCAAGCATGATGTCCTTCTCCAGGCACTGGTCCCTTGTGATAATATGTCTAACGTATGAGAGACAAAGTCTGGCCGTCTTGGATTCGAAGAAGCGTCTGTTTGTAATTCCTGCAACACTGATTTGTTCATTCTTCTGACAGTTCACGGAGCCATTAATATTCTTCTCCAACGCCATAACTCAAATGCATCAATTCTTCTACAGCCATCCTTATTCACTGTACAACTTTCACATGCATATGAGGCTGTTGAAAATACATTTTAGTCCTCACACTGACATCTTTCTCATGGATACTTAAAAGAGGTCTTGTGCAACAGATTTGCCTAATGTAATACATTGTTTGATTTCTTGACTGTTGCTTCCATGAGTGTTGGTGTAGCAAAATACAAGCACAATGAAGTCCATCACAGACAGCATATTTCAAGATAGATCTTGAAGTGTTCTTTATTGATGATGAATGTGATACCATCATCATCCCCAAGTTGTCATTCTTGTCATAGTAAACCATATTATTGATTGTCAGATTCAAAATGATCAGTGGCAGTCCATTTCAGCTCACTGATCTTTATGTGTTCCATTATATTTTTTAACAACTTTCAATTTTCCTACATTTATACTTCATACATTCCATGTTCTGATTATTAATGGATGTTTATAGCTGTTTCTCCTCATTCTGAGTTTTGCCCCTTTAACACATGAAGTCCCCAAAAGCTTTACTCAATTCATATCATCATGGTCAACTCTACTTTGAGGAGGCAGCTCTTCTCCAACCATATTTCGAGAGATTTCCAACCTTAAAGGGTCAACTTTTAGCACTATATCGGATAATATTTTGGTGCTATTTGTAATTTTTCAGTATTATGGTGCCATCTGGCAATATTTCACTGCTACTCATAAGGGTTTCAGTGGTGTGGTGCTATAGGATAAGCTGTAGGCTATGGACTGGTAACTATAAGGTCAGTGGTTCATACCCATCAGCTGCTTCAAACTCATCAGCTTCTCCTTGGAAAACCTATACAGGGTTGCTATGAGTTGTACCCAGCTCAACAGCACTCAACAATAACAACGAACATTCAGAAATGATCCACTTCTCTTTCATCCTAGTCTGTCTTAGTTTGGAAGCTCAGCTGAAACAGGACCACCATGGTTGAGCCTGCTAGTATTTAAAGTACAGTTAACATAGCTTTCAATATGATTGTTGTTGTTGTTAAATGCTGTCAAGTTGATTCTGACCCTTACCGACCCTGCAAAGGGTTTCCAAGGAGTACCTGGTGACTTTGAACAACCGACCTTGTTCAAATGACTTTGCATTCTGACGCATTAGCCCAGCACCACACCAGCCCACAAAAACCACCACCACAGTATGAAAGACTGACAGACAAACGGTAGCTTGCTGAGAGAGAAATTACTGTGATATTGTGGGATCAGAACTGGACTCCAAGGTTGGTTTAAACTGCAAGATCAGCAGCTCAGAATCACCAGTCACTCCTTGGAAATCCTATACAGGAGTGCTATGATTTTAAACCGACTCAACTGTACTTAACAACAACAACAACAACATACAGAAATTCAGCTTAGTTGATTTGTAAAAACACAAAGTGATTGGGAATTTGAGATTTCAGGATGCAGATGCTGCCTTGACCAAAATACTTAAGACTTTAAAATGTTGTAATACTCATCCTTACAATTTTTTTAAATGAAGGCTTAGATATCCAAACTAAACCCTCTGCTGCTGAATCAATACTGTCTCCTAGTGACACTATATGGGTTTTTTGAAGCTGTAAATCTTTATGGGAGCAGAAAGCCTAACATTTGTCCCATGACAGGGGAGTTTGAACTACTGACTTTAGTTAGTAGTTCAGTGCTGATCTTATAATGCCACCAGGAATCCTTGAATACTTGGATAAGATGATACTTCATTTCGTATGAAAGGAGAGGTTCGTAAAGTTGGTCAATAATCACCTTGTCTGCCAAAATGACCCATTTGTGTAGGACCATAGAAGTTAAGAGATAACATTTAATCCTTTGTATGACAGTTTTTTTCTTGGGGATTTTTTTTCCCCCAATGGATCCCAGATGGAGTCAGTTATTTATATAAACTTATTTTATGAACTGCTTCCTAAAGTGACACAATATTTACTGGTTTTAACCTTTCTATAAATATTGCTGTTGTTGTTCAATGTTTTTGACTCAGTTTTGACTTACAGGGGCACTGTATAGGGATTCCCCAGGAAAGACTGTTGACTTTGAACTGCCGACCTGACAGTACATTATAAATAGAAACAAAATCAATCAAAATCAATCAGAAATGAGTACAAGTGATGTATGTTGAGATCATATAGGGTGAGTAGATTATCTTTAAACTTTGAATTTCTTTTCTGTATGGGTGTTTCTTCCAACCATTATATATGCTATTTCCATTTATGGCACCAACATTTTGATATTGTATCTTGGATGTAGCATCTTGTGAATGCTAATTGAGGTTCTAAATTAACACAGGTGCTGGGAAAAGCATGTGCCAGGTTATTTTCCAACTATGTTGGAATCTAGTGAAAGCTACAAATGCACGCTGAGAAAAATGCAAATATGTCTGCATAGTTACACAAATTATTTGCAATCTTTTCACATTTAAACCCCACAGGGTAGATAAGAATGCGGGGTATATATTTTCCAAAATATAATTCATGATTCTCAAGACTGACTTTAGTCTCCAATTTAATCATTCTTGTTAAATAAAGGTGTATTCTGTTCATTTTGATTTTCACAATCTAACTGTGAAACTGCTAAAAGTGTTATGAGGATGGAAGAAGAAGACATATAAAGGAAATTTAAGTGCTGAATTTTTAAGGGGACTCAAAAGATTAATTGAGTTGATTTTTTAACATGAGTTAGATAATTTCCTATGTCACCATATTGGCTAAAGAATTTTTGTCTCACACCTGTATGTGACCAAAATATGTTGAATTGTTGTTGATTGCTAAGTATGAAGTTGTTGTTGTTAAGTGCTGTCAAGTCAGTTCCAACCTATAGTGACCCTGTATAGGGTTTCCGAGGAGCAGCTGGTGAGCTTGAACTACCGACCTTGCAGTTCAAATGGCTTTGCAGTCTGGCACATTAGCCCACAGCGCCACACCAGGACTCCAAAATGTGAAGTTTTTGCTGTTTTCTGATCACTACATTGTTAAGTGCCACTGAGTCATTTCTGACACATAGTGACCCTGTATAGGGTTTCCAAGGAGCAGCTGGCGAGTTTGAACCATCAACCTTGCAGTTCAAATAGCTTTACAGTCTGGTGCATTTTAACCCACAGCACCCATAAATCTGCCATTTTTTGACTTGGTAATATGTTTCTATGCAGCTCTTTAAAATTGGTGTCATCAATATGCAGAATTTCCTTAGAAATGCAGAATCCAAAAAGATATTCTCCACCTTTTTCTCCCAAGGTAAATGACTGCATTTTCAACTGAACTTGTTTTTCATATTTATCACTGCTATCTGTCATGTGTGGGTGAGCCATCATATTTTTAGTTTGATAACTACATTTGAAAGATATAGAGTTGAAGTCATTTAGGTTTGCAATGAGGTATGGTAAGGGAGCAATAGACAGCTAGGAACCTTTCCAGTTTCTTTAGAAAAAAAGAATCCAATATAGACAGTACAGCAGTTTATAGTTACAGATTTGTTAACACAATATAATTCTTACAACAGCTCTCTAGGGTAGTTTGTATTGCCCAGTGACCTTGGACCTGAAATGTGAACTCTGAGTTTCAATACTCTCATCTGAAAAATGAGGGCAATCACACCTCAGTGGGTTGTTTGAAGGGATATAATGAGATAACGAATTTCTTGCTGACTAACAGTTGCCTCTGCCCGTTATTGCTCCTTCTGATCACTACATTGCTAGCGACCGTAAAGAAATTTGGACAATTGGTCTCATGTTTAGGTTCTTCAGTAGAGAGCAAGCTGAGATCATTTGTGAGCACGTGAATAATGAGTCAGATGATAAAAGTAAAGTTAAAGCAAGCTCAGAGTGTGTCACCTGCTCTTAATCACACTTGACTAATGTCACCCGAGAATTATAGGAGCTTCAAGATCAGTGTGCTTGTGATGGTAAATCATTGTGTCTTTGCTGTTGTTGTTGTTAAGTTGATTCCGACTCACAGT
>NW_006408593.1:2795090-2813360 GCF_000296735.1 Chrysochloris asiatica | reverse complement strand
CTGTGTAAACTGGATTTCCTGGCCCTAATACTACTTCTCTAAGGTTAAGAGTGGTAAGGAATACACTTGGACCCAGTTTTGAGTTCTGCTACATTTTTTAAATCTGTACCTTACTACGAACAGATCCTCCTGAGAGAAACTGGTGTCACAATGAGTGTACATACATTCAGTGATATTTACTTGGGTTTCATGACTATACAGGATTTATTTCATTAGTATTTATTTATTTTATTATTTTAGGGTAAAGTGCCATAAGCATAGGTATTGTTGTGTTGTTCTTGTTAAATGCTTTCTAATCGGTTCCAATTCATAAGGACCCTGTATAGGGTTTCTGAGGAGTTTGGACCACCAAGCTTGCAGTTTAAATCAACATTGCAGAGCTTACCCTACAGTACCACACCAGGACTCTAGCATAAATGTGTTGTTGTTGCTAAGTGTTGTCAAGACAATTCTGACCCATAGTGATGCTGTACAGGGTTTCTGAGGAGTGGCTGGTGGATTCAAACTGACTTTGTGGTCTTCTGCATTACCCTGAATAATCCTAGCATAAATAGTCCATTTGATAATTAAGATACCCACTATTCCATCATTCCTGAAAAGCCATCAAAAAGAAATCCTGAAACAATTTATTATGTGTTAAAAGATTTAAAAAATAATAATAATAAAGAGTTCTGGTAGTGTATTGGTTACAAATTGGGCTGCTAACCTTAAGGTCAGCAGTTTGAAACTACCAGCTATTCTGCAGGAAAAAGATGAGACTTTCTGCTCCCATAAAGATTTACAGCCTCAGAAACCTTGTGCAGGGTCACTGTGAGTCGGAACCGACTCCATGGCACACCACCAGCACGACCACCAAAATATAATAATAGGATGTTGATATGAAAGAATGTATCTTAAATCTGTGGAGTAGAATAACATATTCATCTCATTACAGTCATGCTCCTAAATTACTCTATAATGATACTCTCTAAATGCTTTATCTTTAAGGTATGTTATTGTTAAGCACCATTCTGACCCATAGCAACCCTGTATAGGGTTTCCAAGGAGAGGCTGGTGAGTTTGAACCGCCGACCTTGCATCTCAAACTGACTTTGCAGTCCAGCGCATTAACCTACAGTGCCACACCAGGACTCCATTTTCATAAAATGTAATTTATTAAACAAATGAAATATTTTAATTAGTCAGTATCTTGAGATTATAAGAGAGTGCAGTAACTCTGTAGGATAAGCACTGGACTGCAAACCACAAGGTCCGAGGTTTGAGCGCACAAGCTGCTATGCAGAAGAAGGCGTTATAAACACTTTAAATGTCCATATGCAGACAGATTTAAATTTTAAACAATGAGTTAGATTATAGTTTTACCCTGTGTAAAATTCTAAAATTGTTTATCAGTGTACTTGGAATAAAATAACAATATTAGGGAAAAAATGTCAATAGTTACCCTAGAAGATCCCACACGATCAAATATCCTCTACCTCTCACCTTCATTGCATGCCTTAAAAAATTTATAGAAAAATTCTGTTACCTTTCAGTACCATTTTTTTCCATAAACCTTGTATTGTGCAACTACATTAGCCCCTTTTGTTTCCTCAAATACTATAAACACTTAAAAATGTTTTATTTCTTTCACCTGGAAGTAAACAATTACCATAATTGCCAAAATACTGGCAAACTATCATTCTGATCACAGTTTGAATGTGACATTTTCAGAGTAGTTTTTCAAAACAACTTGCCTCAGTAAATGTGTGCAATCTATACCAAAGACTGTCATCTTTGATCATCCTCAGTAAGTATTTTAAGTCCTCTTTGTTTTCAGCATGCAAGGTGGTATCATCTGTACATCATCAGTTGTTAATGACTTTAACTTCAATACTGATACCATGGTCGTCATCCTGTATTCCAGCATCTTGGATTATTTGTTGAGTTTGAATATTGAGTAAGCATGATGAAAGGATGCTCCCAGGGTGAACACCTTTCCTGATTTTATACCATTCAGTATCCCTTTCTTGTGCTGTAACAGCTGCCTCGATGCCTATGTGCATTCTTCTCATGAACACACTTAAGCTTTCTTCTCCAACAATAGTGTACAGCCTCAGAATTCCTATACAGGGCCCAGAATTGGCAGCACTTAACAATAACAAAAGTATTGACACCTTTGAATTGTGTTTTTGGTGAAAACTATCAAATAGAATAATACCTTTGACTTCAAAATGAATAAAAAAATTAGCCTTGGAAGAAGTCTAGCCAAAATGTTCTTTAGAAGCTAATGGTGAGGGTTTTTTCTTACTTTCAGCACATCAGGAGGAACTGAACACTGGAGAAGGACATCCTGTTGGTAAAGTTAGAGGATCAGTAAAAAAGGGAAAGATTCTCAGTGAGATTGATTGACCCACTGGCTGCAATAATGGCTTAAACATATCAATAATTGTGAGGACAGCACAGGACCAGACAACTTTTATTCTATTATACATAAGGTGGTTTGGTGCTGTGAATTATTTATTGTCACTTCCAGCTATAGTTTTTGTAAACTCCCATCAAATGACTACTTTCTGCTAGGTCTGGATAAGAAAAGGAGGGGGAAGATGCTGTTGGATTATGTGATTCAGTGTGAGTGATTGTTAACAGGGCTAGTTATGAGTGGTCCATTTTGCCATCCTGCCAGGCATAAAATGAGCCATCTCAGAAGGGAGGATATCACTGCCATCAAATAAGAGGAGTCAGGAATGGAGTATATCCTTTGGATCTTGAAATCTGTGTGCACTGAATCTCTTCAAACCAGGGATTGAAAGCTGTGAAACCAGAGGAATAGCAGAAGCAGAATGAAGAGCCAGAGTATCAGAGATAGCAAGTAAAGTGGAGTAACTCTGGGCTTGTTTGCAGAGTGGGGTGCCTCTAGACACTTAAATGGGGGGAGTTAGCTTGCTAAGGAGCTCTGAAAGTGAAGTGGTTAAGCAGCAATAGTAGTGCAGTGGCTACACATGTTGGCCTTCTAACTGCAAAGTCAGCATTTCAAATCTACTGATGTTCTGCAAGAGAAAGATGAGGATTTCTGCTCTGGTAAAGATTTACTGCCCCAGTATAGACTCCATAGAGAGTCATTATGACTGGGAACTGAATCAGTAGCACATCACCACCACCAGGCTTACTGATACATGGAGTTAGAATTTTGTGTCCTCAGGCTGAGGCATATGGTCGAGTGCTGTAGCATGTGGACATTTATCAGCAGCCCTGAAAGAACTTAGTACCATTGCCAGAGCAGGGCCAAGTCCAGGCCAGCAGACTGAGGATCAGAGCAAGACCTGTCTATGGGTATGGCTGAAGAGAGACTGTCCTGTCTGGAAGTACTATGCCCTGAGACGTTTCTTCATGGTAAAATATTGTTGTTGTTAGGTGCCATCAAGTCGATACTAACTCATAGCCACCTTATACACAATGGAACAAATTATGACTTGGCCCTGCACCAACCCATACTGAAGACTGTGGTCTTTCATCTTCATCAGACTTCAAATATTTGAACTGCTCTTCACTTTCAGCAATCAAGGTTCCAGATCATAGGTTGTTAGTGAGTCCTCTTTCAATGCTGATGTCAAGTTTTTCTTCATATAATCCAGCTTCTCGGAATATTTGTTCAGCATACAGATTGAATAAGTATGGTAAAAAATACAACCCTGGCACACACCTTTTCTAATTTTAAACCATTTAGTGTCCCCTTGTTCTGCTTAAACAGCTTCTCTTTGTCTATGTACAGGTTCCTCATGAGCACAATTAAGTGTTCTAGAATACTCATTCTCAGCAGTATTGTCCATAGCTTGTCATTATCTCAACAACTGAAAGCCTTTGCGTAGTCAATAAAGGCTGGTAAACAGCTTTGTAACATTTTCTGCTCTCAACGAAAATATATCTGACATCAGCAATTATATATCCTTTGTTCCATATCTTTCTTTGAATCTGGCTTGAACCTGGAGAAGTTCCATGTCATTGTACTGTTGTAGATATTTTAAAAATTATCTTTAGAAAAAGTTTACTTGCATGTGATATTAATGATATTATCCAATGATTTTCATATTCTGTTGAGTCACCTCTCTTTGGAATGAGTAGAAATATGGATGTCTTCCAATCACTTGGCCAAGTAGCTTTATTTCAAATTTCTTAGCATAGATGCTCCTAGTGCTGCATCAGTTTGTTGAAAGATTTCAATTTGTATTCTGTCAATTCCCTGAGCCTTGTTCTTTGCCAGTGCCTTCAGTGTACCTTACAATTCTTCCTTTAGTATCTAACTCTTAATCATACGCTACCTCTTGAAAAGGGTGAACATCGACCATTTCTTTTTGGTGCAGTGACTCTGTGTATTCCTTCCAACTTCTTTTGATGCTTTCTAAATCTTTCAATATTTTGCCTGTAGAATCCGTCAATATTTCAAGTTGAAGCTTGAACCTAATGCTTACGTTATCAATGTTTAGGCATTTCATTTAATTTTTGAAAATTTCCAGTTTTCCTACATTTCATGTTCCATTTATTAATGGATGTTTACAGCTGTATCCCTTAATTTTGAGTTGTGCCCCATCAGCAAATGGAAGTCCAGAAAGCTTTACTCCACTTGCATCATCACGGTCAACTCTACTTTGAGGAGGCATCTCTTTCCCAGTCAAATTTTGAGTGCCTTCTTCATTATGTTTTAATAATCAATATTCTGGTGTTATCTGACATGGTTCCACTGCTATTCTTAAGGTTTTCAGTGACTAAATATTCAAAAGTCATTTGTCTCTCCTCCTTAGTCTGTTCTAAGCTCATCTGAAAACTGTCCACCATGGGTCAACTTGCTGATATTTAAAATACCAGTGATATATCTTCCAAAATCAGAGCAACATGCAAGCTCCCACAGTATGACAAATTGACAGAGGAGTGGTGTTGTAACCTGTTAGCTTCCCTGATAATCTCCATAGCTGTGAATATGCTGTATGTGTTATTTATGGTCATTGCAATGCATTATTTAACATAGTTGATTAGAATTGCTGTGGGAGGTATAGTTACCATTTTTTACAGATAGCTATGGATTAGAGTCAATTTGATTGTACCTAAGAATAGCAGTAACAGTGAAATTAAAGCAAACTGACAAATTCAAAATTAATAACTAAAAAACTTACTGAGTCCATGAGCATGTAGTTTTAAGTTTCCACTTAGGCATTGCTCATGAATAAAAACATAAATAAATAAGTTTTTAAAAATCCCTTTGTTCTAAAGGACACATAAGTAAATAAATCAGCTTGCTCTAAATTGCAATAAAAATGCTCTTGGGTTCATCTGTATCTAGCAGTACTTGGGAACCATTTTGATAACATTATTAAAACAAAGACACAACAGTTGAAATTGTGATGGCTTAAACAAATATTTCCTAAGATAAAATTTTATTTAATTTTTAAATGTGTTTAATATTAAAATAAATATAAATTGATAATGATAAGAAAAAAATCTCTGAATTCTTAGGACTCATTATATTTCTTTTACTTCAACATTTTTCCCTCTCAACTCTCTCTTATAGTTTTTTTCATTTTCAAAAATGATCTTTGGACATCCATTTAATCTTCTGAACATCAAAAACATTGAATTAAATAGTCAAACAAAAACATTGAATTGAATTAAATCTTTTCTGCCTTATATCTGTATGGAGTCCTTAATAAACATACTATATTAATCCTGAACAATATACTTTGCGCCTCTTAATTTTATGAGGAAAACAGCAATATATTTCTTTTTTAGTTGTGGGTAATTACCATCAAATCAGTTCTGTCTCATGTTAATCTTGTAAAACAGAACCAAATGTTGATCAGGCCTGCACCATTTTTCTGATTGTAGGTAAATCTGCTATGGTGTGCTAGTGGTGAAGGCTAAGTGTGTTTGCTTGAAACAGTCCAACTCTGATATTAATATATCAAGTATAAATATATGAAATCAATCTATCACTCTGCGACTCTATGCTTCTTGACCTGCTAATGTAATTCATGTAGAGAGCAGTAAGTAATATCACTGAATCAACGCCATCCAATTTCATATCACCCTTTATCTAATATATCTTAGCATCCTTTTTTCTTGAGCAAGAATCATATTTCTTAAAGGCATGTCCAATGTCTTATGAGCAAGTTCAGATAAGTTTTTCATGTTATTCATTTATCCAACAAATATATTTAGGCACCTACTATGTATCATGAGTTATTCAGAGGATAAAATGGTGAACAGTATAGAGAGAGCGAGGTGCTCCATTCTTAAGAAAATACATGTATTCTTTTATATCTGCCTATAAATAAAACATAAATTCTCTATAAAACCAAACCATACCCAAAAAACATTGTCAAATGCTGATTTTGACTCAAGGCCATACTTTCCACATTCCAATCATCAGTAATTATTAATACATCTTAACTTCATTTTTTATTAATTTAACACTGAAGAAGTTGGTAGAATTCTTCAGTTCTTCAATGTCATTATCACTGTCTTGAGTGTTTGTTTGGTACATAAATTTGAATAATAGTGATTAACAGGTCTTTCTTGTAGTTGTTGTTGTTAAGTGCCATGGAGTCCAATCAGATTGATAGCAAACCTGGATAGATAGGGTTTCTGAGGAGCAGCTGGTGAGTTTGAACTGCCCACCTTATGGTTCAAACTGACTTTGAGCTCCAGTGCATTATCCTGCGTGGCACAGCATTGTCCTTCAAGATTGCTCTTGAATTTTTTAAAAATTTTTATTATGATGTATGCTCCACCATTCCTCTTATATTTGTCATTCTCAACATAATAAACCTTATGCTTGTCAGGTTCAAAATGGCTAATACCAGTCAATTTCAGCTCACTTATGCCTAGAATATTGATCCTTATGCATTCATTTTATTTTGACATCTTCAAATTTTCCTAGATTCATACCTTGTACATTTCATGTCATGATATTAATAGATATTTGCAGCTATTTCTACTCATTTTGAGTAGATCCCCATTAGCAAATGAAGATCCTGAAAGTTTCACTCCATTCACATTATCATGGTCTTCTCTGCTTTGAGGAGGCATCTCTTCCCCAGTCATATTTTGAGTGCATTCCAACCTGAGAGTCATTTTATGGTACTATATCTAACAATATTCGGGTGCTATTTATAATCTTTTCATCTTTTGCACAATATATAGCAATGTACCATTGCTATTCATAAGGTCTTCAGTGGTTAAACATTCAGAAATTGTCCACTTCTTTCAAGTCTGTCTTAGTATGGAAGCTACACTGACACCTTTCCATCATGGAAAACACTGTTGATAGTTAAAATATCAGTGGCATAGCTTCCAACATCACAGCAACCTATAATCCACCACAATATGACAAACTGACAGATGAGTGGTACAGCATATTGATTAGATATTATAAGATTAGTATAGTAGTATATTTTTTCTCTGATTTGTTTATTTCCATGAAATTGTATGTTAGATTCACCCACACTATGGTATATATAGTTATTTGATTGTATTGTATAGCATTATAATTGTAATATTCAAATTTTGTAATATTGTATAATTGTAATATTCAAATGTGCCTAGTATAATGACAAAAGTCATAAAAAGGAATACAAGAGAGAAAAGACATGTGACGAAGGAAGTAGATGTTAAAGTATACACGGAGATGGAAGGAGGATTCAAAGGCAAAGAATGAATGCATTCCCTTGAGGGTAGTTGCCATTAAGTTACCTTCAAATCGTGATGACCTTATGAATGCAGAGTAAAACTACACAAGATCAGTACTTTTCAAGGCTGTGACCTTTAAGAAGTAGATCACCAGTTCTTTCTTCCAAGGTGTTTTTGGATGGGTTTGTTTGTGGGTGGACTATTGGCTAATAGTTTAGTATGTCACTATTTACACAACTAGAAGGCAAGGACACTAGTTCTCCTCTGTAGTCTTCAGAAGAAATACATTCCTTACAACCCATTGATTTTTGCTTCATCAGAATCATTATATATATGTATCACCAACCAATACTGCCACTCACTCTCTACTCAGCTAAGTTTGTTCATTTATTACAATGGCACACAGACTCAGCCATCAGTCTCACAGTTACAGTGCTTATTAGGGTAGTTAACAGGTTACAATTTAGGATGAGAAATGTTCTGAGCATAACTCTTCTAGTCAGCTGCTTATAAATGGTTACATTACACCCACTATACCATATCTCTTGAACCTTCTTTACCAATTCTAACACCAACCTTGTCTCCCATAGCATCCTCTGCTTCTCTACAGGGTTTAATAATCTGTTGCAATGCCTGAATAGAACTCAGGCAATATTCATGATTATGAGGTTTATTAGTGAAGTTAACACAAATTCCAGTACAGGATCAGAAATGTTAAGTTGCAGTTCTTTTAGTCAATAATGCCTCTTGTCAGGCGTTCACATCTAGGCCACTCTCTCAGCTCTTTATCCTGTGCCTCTACACTGTCCTGTGGTCTCTGTCCTGCTCAGGTAAGTATTACAGAGCTTTTGTAGTGCTGCCAATAAATGCCTAAAGGGCACTGCATTTCATAAGTCAGCCTGCTGCCCAAAGGCATTCAGTTTACTCACTCTATGGCTAAGAAGCCTGATGCGCTGTCTCACACTCTGGCTCTTGGTTCTTCTTCTGCTGCTGCTCCTCTTCCACTCTTCTGGTGCCATAGTTCTGTCTCCTGGATTGAAGAGTTCAGAGCAGGAATTTCAGTGTCCAACGGATGTGCTCCAGACATGGCTCTTTCTTGATGATATTGGGATTTCCTCATTCCTGTTTCTGAGATGGCGCATATGATACCTGTTGTTGTCAGGTGCCATCAAGTCAGAACCGACTCATAGCGACCCCATGTACAGCAGAACGAAACAATGTCGGATCCTGGGCCAACCTCACTACCACTGCCACACTTGACGCCATCAATGATGCCACCTGGCTGATCCATCTCGTTGGGGGTCTTCCTCTTTTTCTCTGACCCTCCATCTTGCCCAGCATGACATCCTTCTCCAGCAACTATTCCCTCTGGACAGTATATAATATGTCCAAAGTATGAGAGATGAAGCTTAGCCATCTTGGCCTCCAAGGAGCACTCTGACTGCACTTCTTCCAAAACAGATCTATTGGTTCTTTTGGCAGTCCATGGCACTTTCAGTATTCTCCTCCAACATCACAACTCAAAGACATCAATTCTTCTATGATCTTCCTTATTCACTGTCCAATATGATACCTAGTGTGATGGAAAAATGTACCAATCTCCACGTTAGCATTTCATATACCTATTTTCATGGACCCAATCAGTCATTTGGTTGGGAGTTACAAAAACAATAACTAAATATGCATATCAAGTAGTTCAATTGCACTACAAATGTTACTGGCTATCCTGTGATTGTTACTGACTATCCAAATGATTGTCATACATTTTGGATAGGAAGTGGTGAGTGAGTGATAGAGCTGGAATGGAGGACTCCTAAAGAGACATATGAAGAGGCTTCAAAAAGTTACGGAAAAAAGTCACAAAGTCGCTTGGAGCCCTGGACTTCTTTCTCTGAGTAGTCATTGCATCTGGCTGAATTTTTATCCTCCATCTATGGATAACAGAGAGACCCAAGAGAATCTTGTTAAGCATTTTAGAAATAAAGCTGGAAGTTCTATATTCTAGAACTTAATGTAATATTCTGAATGAGCTACAAAAGAACTTTGGTAGGAGGAGGAAGAAAAAAATAAATATTTGTGGGCATATCCACTTATCCCCATCCACTCCTCTCACACAGAGAATGCAAGAGTATACTTGACCTTTTATTAATTTAGCCACCATTTTGGACATTCAGTCTCTCAGACTGCTTTAAACCTTAGGACACATAAAATTAGTAAATAGTTCCTGTTTTCAAGATCATTAAAGTTTGTGTGGTGATGATGATAAACATAAAAATGGAGGAAAGAACCAACACAACAACAGAACCCTCACCACCACAATAATAGTAGACAGAGCCATCTCAGGAAAATACAGAACAATGTGGTGTGCCTACTCCTTACTGAGGAGCATTAAGGCCGATTTTCTGATTACATTTGATCAGTGTCTTAATGTAAAATAGAGTTAGCTGGGCAAAGAGCTGATATGAGAAGTATGTGTGCCACTCAAGGGCAGTGGCTAGCTTAGCTATCTGTTCAGCTTAGAACATAGGAAAACTATATTGGTAAGCTGTAAGAGACGAATCATATTCCCTAGGATCCGTGTGTCTTTTTTTTTTTTTTTTACAAAAAATTGAATTTTATTTTGAAACTGCACAAATTAATTAAAACAACTGTTCTGGCAGGAAAAAACATAACAGTTTTAACATCATTTTTAGTCATTAGCAGAAAGTCTCCAAAGTGACTTTTGACCAAAATGTTAAACTTTGGGTCCATTTCAAATGTTTCTTTTGTCCAGCCCACCATTCCTTTGCATCTTCTTTGCATCAAGGGGAATTCAGAATAGAGCAAGTTCGAAAAAAAAAAAAAAAGTATAAAAAACATTCTCTTTGGGGAATAATTAATACACCTGACTTACAGGGGCATTTATTGTCCCTCATTGCCTTGTATATATTTTCAGTTGAATAGATTTAGGATAGTAAATAATGAAATCTACTGCCCAAATTGAAGAAAATATCAAAGGTTTAAAATAAATAACAATTGGGACATTTAAAAATATTTTGTTCTGCTCTAGGTGAAAGTTTAAAAAGCAAATTCGTTTTTTCAATCAATAGTTCATACCCAAATTGTTCTGTGTCATTGGTTGCCATCGCCACAATGTGTCAGCCCTTTTTCTTCACTGAGTTCCCCATTTCCATTCATCTGGTTTCCTTGTTCTTTCCTCATCTCATCTTTGGTTTTGGCAACAGCTCTGTTGGTCTCCTATAGATGATTGTTCTGAGGAGCGCATTTTTCACTTTGTTTTATAAACTTGTTCATTGTTTGGCTGAAATGTGACCTATAGAAAGTGTTTTCACTTTCATGTTAGAAGGTTTTCTCAGGGAAATAGGCAGTAGTCTCAAAGTTCATCTAATCTTTTTCCAACTAGTAAATGTGGTCTTTTTTTTTAACTTTGAGTTTTGTTCTATATTTTTTTCAACTCATTTTAACTAAGACCTTCTATTGTAGTTTAGGGTCTGGTGGAGGTATAGCCAGGCACCATCTAGGTCTCCTGGTCTTAGGTTAGAGAAGGCTGTTATTCATCTGGACCATTTCTTCTTTAGATGAATTGCTTACTTGAATTTTGATTTTTCTTCATTCTCCTATGTTCAAGGAGTGAGACCAATAGTTGCTTGCAAGCCTTTAAGATTTGAGCCTATTCACTAGAGAAGGATGTAGAACATTATCTTTATGAACTTTGTTTTCCTAGTTGACCTAGATGTTCCCCAAGGCATCCAGGTCCAATGGTCCAAAGGATGCATTCCATTCATGCCTCTTTCGTTTTGATGGTTGTGAGAGTCTTCTGCTACTGCTGAGATGGCTCAGTACTGTGCAAGATGCCACAATTGACTAATCACAATGAACCCTGCTAACAATCACTCACAACTGAACCATATATATGCCATCAGTGTCTTTCCTCATTTCTCTGACCCAGACTTATCAGGAAAAAGTTGTTCGGTGGTAGTTTACAAAGCCTGTGGCTAGAGGAGACATTAAATAATTCACTATACCGCAATCACTGTCTTAAGCCAGACTCTGATCTGATCATTTTGATTTAAAATAAATAAATAAATAAATATCTTGGTGAATTGTTTCTTCACCACATATCTGAGTGGATCTGTTTTATCCTGCTTAATTTGAGCCCTGCCTCTTGAATAATCTTTCCTTTTTCTCCAATGGAGAAAGAAAAGTTGAGTGGAGAGCAAATTGGCAGAAAGAGTATATGCTAGACCAAGGTCAAAATACATGCATTTCAACTCTGTGGGAAACCATGGTGACAAGAAACTGTTGGAAAGATGCTGCCAAGCAGTTGGACTGAAGAAATAAAATTGTTTTTGTGTAGCCAACACTTACTTACCTCATTGATGAATTCATGATAATTATTACTACTCCTCACATCTCCACCTTACTCCATTCTCAACCCTGGCTCAAGTTGGGAATGCTTTGGATTTCTCAGCTGAGTCATAGCTAAGCCAATTTCAGTCATAACTACTTCAGAAATAAGAATAATTAGAAAGGTTGAGTGTTGTTTACAGATAAGAGATCCCAGAATAGTTGTCTATTGTTGGCTTTTAGTTTAGTTCCCCACACGAGTAGAGTGGATAAAAAATGCACTTTAGATTCAGTTCCATGAGAAGTGAAATAATTGTATGAACACTAAAGCATCCAAATGAACTTGATTCAGTTAATCTAGCCAAGAATTCCCAAGAGCAAATTTTGGATAATGCTCCTTTCTTTGTTGAATTGCTTGAGGATTAAGGTAAAAACAAAACAATGCAACAATCACTGTGAGCATTAAGGTAAAAACAAAACAATGCAACAATCACCATGATTCTGACTCATGGTGACCCATGTATGTCAGAGTAAAATTGTGCTTCATTGGGTTTTAAATGAAATAGTCTTTTTGTCATAGATTGTGAAGCCTTTCTTGCAAGGTACCATAGGCACTTTAACCATTTGTACCACTTAAGAACTGAGGATTAAGGGTCTCTATACTTTTAAAAAGGAGTTCTTGTGTAGTACATTAGGGTAAGCACTAACCCAAAGGTGGGGGGTTCAAACCCACAAGCCACTCTCAGAAAACCCTATACAGAGTTGCTATGAATTGAAACTGACTCAGTGGCACTTAACATGTACAACAATAACAACATCTTCATCCTTTTATTACAAAGTGCTGGTGATGCAATGGTTAAAATACTTGGCTGTCAGCCAAAAGGTTTTTGGTTTAAACCAACCAACTGCTCCACAAAAGACAGGTAAGGCAGTCTCCTCCCATAAAAATTTACAGCCTTAGATCCCTGTGGTGCAGGTGTATTCTGTTCTGTTAGGTTGCTCTGAATCAGAATGGACTCCATGGCAGTGGGACTTTTATCTTTTTTTATAAAGCATCTCACCCATTTATGTTAATTGTCCGTTTGTCTTTTCAAGTTGTATTGTTATTTTATTCCGTCAATGTTCCTGGTTTACAACCTAACTTTTCTTCCTTTTGAATTGTTTGTGCAAATCTTGTTGAGGGTATATGATGAGTCAAATGTAGTACTACAAGAAATATAGGTACATATACTATAAGGACACTAGTGTCTAAGGGCAGGCTTATAGCAAGGCACCAGAAGGGTTCTAGAAACAGACCCTGAAACCTAGGCAGCTTTCTCTCCATCACTTGTGTTTGCTTCTTTCTCTCCATCACTTGTGTTTGCTTCTTTCTGAAGATGAGCTTTATTCTCTCTTAACAGCTTTCTCTGCTACCCTACCCAGTCTTTTTTTTTTTTTCTTTTCTTTTTTCTTTCTTTCTTTCTTCCTTTTGCACTCAACCAGTTGAATTTGTTTCAATGTAATGATTACAATCCCCTCCATGCACTACTGGTTAACAATAATTTCCTCTATCCTCCCCCCCACCCCGTTTTTTTTATGTAAACAAAAACACACAGGAATATATAATTGTTTAAACAACCAAAGAGCACATTTTGCAAGCCAGCCTACTGCCTGCAAGCACACAGCCTTTCTTTTTCCATGAGTCTAGAGTTCTAAGTTGCTCTATTTTTCCATGCAATCACCTTTGCCTCCAACTCTTATGTCATTGCTTCTCTGGTTAGGATTCCACATTCTGCTCATGCTCTTCCCTCTTGATGGTCCTTGGATCCTCTGTTCCTGGAATGTAAGATTGACTTTTCCCCTCCACTTTTGTTACACAACTTCTACCTTTATAGGTGTGACAGTCACAATTAGTCATGATAACAATTATTCACTGTTGAATCAAAAGAATTAAATCCCATCTCCTTTCACCATAACCATTTAGATAAGATGAAAACCATTCAGTAGAGATTCTACCTTCTTGGCTAGCTCTGAAAATAAATTCCCTCTTGAACTTGTAAGCCAGCCACTTCATGCCTTTATATCCCCTCCCCAACCCGCACCCCAATTTAAGGTAACCTGTGTATAAGCTATCCATTTCTATCAACCTTGTGTACTGAGGGGATAGGCTTGATCCTTCATGTGAAGATTCCTTCTCTCTCGGATGCCCTTAGACACTAGTGCCCTTATAGTATATTTTCCTTTTTAGTTTAAACTTGCTTGTGTTTAATTTTGTTAATGGAAACAAAGTACCAACTGTACTTGCATAGAAAAACATTTAAAGAAAATCACACTGTATCCTGAATTCTGTATTTTTAAACTTAGTATTAGAACATAGTCATCCCTCCATTTCTTTACATAGTTTTGTAACCATTAGTTTAGGGTGTATTCATTGAGAAAATATACAATAATGTTTTTTAGCCAGTCACATTCAAGTTTATAGCTTTTCACTGTAATAATGTAATAGTCTGAAATTCCTATACATTTGCACTTAGGATCACTTACTATGTAAATTAGAATTACTAAATCAAAAAAGAAAAGAAAGAAAAGGAATATACATACAGCCTGCAACTCTCACATATGTGTGATGTGATTTCATTAAGTTTATTGAAAGTTGGGACTACCTGAGTAAATTAAATATAATGATGACATATTCACTCATTAAAGAATTAGTGGAAATTAGATTGGCATCTTGATTTTGAATGAAATTGACAATTTGACTACCAAAGCCATTTTTCTTCCCCCGGCCCCCCACCACTCTGTTTTTTTTCTGGCAGAAAAAAAAAAAAAAATAAAAACTCAGGGAAAATATTTTTTTCCTCCAGCCACATAGGACAAACACTGTTTCAGATTATAACTGCATTGTGATTCCAGTTCCCAAGCAAGCATGTAGTATAAGATCGATATGTAGTCCAGTTTGGGTCAGTTAATGTAATGGGGGATCTTTAGTGTTTGGTGAGAAGCTCAAACTTCTGATAAAGATTTTGAACCTTGACATAAAGGAAATATATAACATGTTTTACATCTGTCTTCCTATATTGAACATGGTTCATTGAGGTTGATGAAACCTGGAGCATCCTCAGCCATATTCTAATCATGCCATGTCAGTCTTTTGAACAGCAGAAAATAATTCTGTTGTATTAATAATGGCTGAGAATAAAGAAATAGTGTAGGTATTTGTGTATATATTTAGTGCTTTCATGAAAACAATGGCTTCATGACTTAAGCCATTGCTGTTTGTGCACTCTGTTACTTGCAGCGGAATACACCCTAATTGGTAAACTAAGTGCTAAAAAGGGAGCTGACAGCTTCTACTGGAGACGAACAAGGCTGCCATGAAAACAACTAAAAGCATTTAAACTTTTTGTCTTTTTATTCATTCATTCAGTAAATTCTTTTAAAGTGCTTCCTTTACTGCAAAGCAGTCCTGGGATGGCATTATATGATAAGCACTGGACCACAGGGTTGGTTTGAACCACAAAGCTGGTGGTTCAAACCCACTGGTTGCTCCTTGGAAATGCTGTGCAGGGTCAGCCACTAGGAGTTGGAACCCGACTAGACAGCACTTAGCAAAAACCACTTTACTGCAAAAGCAATGTTCTAAGATAATAAAAAAATTTCAAATCCTTTTGTAAAAACACATAAAATATCCAAGATAAACTCAGTCAAGTAAACAATTATTGAGCACCTATTAGACACCTGTCCCTATCCCATAAGCCAGTCCTTTCTGCCCCTCACTTGTCATGGGCTGGGGACCTAGAGGTGTGATTGGCTGTCCTTGCCTTTCACAGCCGATCTGACTCAGCCCAATTCCAACTCCCCCCACCCCCAGGGGCTGCATCCTGAGCCCCATTCTAGAAGTTAAGGCTGGTTCCAGAACACCTCTCCTGACCCTTGTCTCATTGGCTGGCCTATTCCCCAGCCCCAGCTCCCTTCCACGATACTGTAGAAGGGGAGTCCCTCCCCCCTTGTGCCTTCTTTGTACATAGGCTTCTCATGACTACCAATAAACAGCTCCCGGTTTATATATATATATATATATATAAAATCCTCATCACTGGACCAATAAACAACATTCTTATCAACAGAGAAAAGATTGAAGTTGTCAAAGATTTCATTCTTCTTGGATGAACTACTCATGGAAGCAGCAGTCAAGAAATCAAACGACGTATTGCATTAGGCAAATCTGCTGCACAAGACCTTTTTTAATTTGTTGAAGAACAAAGATGTCAGCTTGAGGACTAAGGTGCGCATGACCAAAGCCATGGTATTTTCAATAACCTCATATGCATGTGAAAGCTGGATAGTGAATAATGAAGACCATAGAAGAACTGATGCTTTAGAGTTATGGTATTAGAGAAGAATTGAAAGTGCCATGGGCTGCCAAAAGAACCAATAGATCCATTTTGGAAGAAGTGCAGCCAGAGTGCTCCTTGGACGCCAAGATGGCCAAACTTCATCTCTCATACTTCGGAAATATTGTCAGGAGGGACCAGTCGCTGGAGAAGGATATCATGTTTGGTAAGGTGGAGGGTCAGAGAAGAAGAGGAAGACCTCCAATGAAGTGGATTAGCAAAGTGTTAGCATTGATGGACTCAAGTGTGGCAACAGTAGTGAGGTTAACCCATGATTGGGCAGTGTTTCATTCTGCTGTGCATAAGCTCGCTATGTATGAGTCAGTTCTGACTCGGTGGCACCTAACAACAACAAAATCTACACAAGATGACAACTATTCAGTGGGGACTCTTTCTTCCCCCATACATTCTTTATTTAAAGTCCCTCTTGAAATCTTGTAAGTCAGTCACTTTATGCTTTTATTGCCCCCTGAGTTTAGGTAGTCAATGTCTAAGTTGCCTGTCCCTCTATACCCTGTGTACATATGGAATAGCATTGATATTTGATGTGAAGACTCCTTCCCTCTCTGTTGATATTTAGAGTTACTACCTCCATGAGTATAGGTCAAGTTCATCAAATTGTAGTAATTTACCCTTGTTTCCTTTATTTAAACAAATTTTTTGTTGTTGTTGTTTTTTAAATCTTCTTCTAGTCGAGTATCTTTGAATTTGGAGAGCTTGATTATTATATGTCTTGGTGTTTTTCTTTTAAGGTCTATCCTTCCTGGGGTTCATTGAGCTTCTTGGATATTTATCTTTTTGCTTTTCTGGATGTTAGGGAAATTTTCTTCCAAAAATTCTTCAATTATCGCTTCTGTGGACTTGTGTGATTCTTCCCTTTCTGTAATGCCAATAAGTCTTAAGTTATTCTTCTTCATGTTATCCAGCATGAATCTTAGACCGTCTTCAGATTTTTAAAATCTTTTTCTCTGTTTGTTCTACTTAGTGGTATTGAGAGATTTATCTTGTAACTCTCTAGTTCTGGATTCTATCTCTTCAGTTATACTCCTTTGCCCTTTCAGTGAATTGTCCATTTCTGATATTCTATTATTAATCATTTGGATCTTTTTCTGTAGGTTTTGAATCATTTCCAATGCTGTATCTATCTTATTTGATTGTTCCTGTAGTGCTTTCCTGACTTCTTCATTATTTTTCTCAACTCCATTGTGAAGTGTTTTAATACATTTCATAATCATTTTTCTAAATTCCTTCTCAGGCATTTCCAAACCTGCCCTCCTTCCAGTATGGAGTGTAGGTCTACCTCCAGCTCATTTGCCTCAGTCACTTTTTTCTGAACATGTGCTGATATGGTCATCTGTGTTTCTGTTTTTTGGGCATATTCAGTGGTTAGCTGTGGCCTTAAAACTTAGATGGGTGTATGTTTTGGTATTTTTTATGTTTTCTGATTGCCACCAGGTAGATGTGATCAGGAGGGCTTCCCTTTTAACTCTTCTTACTGAAAAGATGCCATTGTTGGTCATTATGACGTAACTCAGGATTTAATTTTCAGCCTGTTTCCTTTTTCGTCTGCCTGTCCCACTCCACAATCCCCATTCAGGCCTTTTTCCTAGTGATAAACAGTTCAGGGCCAGCTGTGGCCAGTTTGTACTGCTGTTTGATTTTAAGTGGAAACTGTCACTTTAAATTTCGAGGCCATCTGTGCACATGCGTAGTAGAACTCTCCAGGGGTGGGGGTTGGGTGTCTGCTTGCTCAGGCATCCCTTCTAGTCACCTGAATGGAGGTGTGCAAACAGTGAGAGGCCAATAAATAGATACGAAAAAAGTAATGTCCACACCTTTATCTCCGTGGTTCTGTCAGGCATCCCTGGCTGCTCTGATCCTTCCCCTGTTTGGT
>NW_006408593.1:2782957-2794174 GCF_000296735.1 Chrysochloris asiatica | reverse complement strand
ATTTGACTCTCCTGGCATAATAAGCCATATGATTGTTCCATCCAAAATGGTCAATACTGTCCATTTTAGCTCATTAATTCCTGGGATACCAATCTTTATATTTCCATTTCATTTTTCACAAATTCCAATTTTCCTAGATTCATACATTTCACATTCCAATTATTAATGAGTGTTTGTAGCTATTTCTCCCCATCTTGAATTGTGCCCCATCAGCAAATGAAGATCCTCAAAGCTTTGTTACATTCACATCATTATGGTCAGCTCCACTTTGTGTAGGCAGCTTTTCCCCATTCATATTTTGAGTGCTTTCAAATCTGAGATGCTCTACTTCTGGCAATATAGCTGACAATGTTCCACTACTAGTCTTATGGTTTTTGGTGTCTAACCATTCAAAATTGGTCTGCCTCTCTTCTTCCTAGTCTGTGAGTCTGGAAGTTCTGCTAAAATTTGTGACCCTGCTGGAATATAAAATACTGGTAGCATAGCTTCTAACACCATAGTAATACCAAGCCACCACAGTATGCCAGAGAGGTAGCAATACAGATTAGCAATTCTTACTATTCATTGAATCAACTGTATTTATTGAATACCTAATATATTTCCTGACGTGGCTCTGTAGGACCAACACTTGTCTGTGAACTGCAAGGGTAGCAGTTCAAACCCACCAACTATTCATTGGGAATAATATGATCACTATGATTCAAAATCAGAATCACTGAGTCAGAACCAACTCAATGGCACTTAAAAACAAATTATGTTTCTGGTTTAGGTACTGGGATGAAGCAGTTTAACAAAAAGGAAAAAAAAAATCTTGCCTCATAGTTCTTTGATTCCAGTAGCAGTTGTTGTTGTTAGTTGTCATTAAGTCCACTATAACTCATGGAGACTCCATGTGTGCAGTTTAGAACAACACTTCGTAGAATTTTCAAGGCATATGATTGGAATTAACTCATTGGTCAGAATCAACTTGATTATAATGAAATCAGAGGCTCAGGAAGTTTAATGATTCTCCAAAGTTATATATTTACATGGATTTTGCACAAGGATTTGGAAGTGCCTGTAACACCGAAGTTCTATAGGGCATTGTCATTGTGCTCCTCAGAATTTTAGAGAAAGTGTAAACAGGATTACCAGATGTATCTATCTCCTCCTTGAATATGAAGATCAGATAAAACAAAATTATGCAAGAGCTTTCAGACCAAATTTCTACCAAGGCTACTCTGGGTGGATTGGAATCATCAACCTTTCATCTAGTAGTTGAGCAGCTGGCCATTTGCACAAACCTAGGACTCATCTAGTAATAAAAGCTCAGTGTGATGTAGACTCATAGGACTGAGCAGAACTGCCCCATATGATTCCTAAGGCTGTAGATCTTTACAGAAGTGGACTGTCACATCTTTTGTCCAAGGAATGGCTGGTGGGCTTAAACCAATTGCCTTTCAGTTAGCATTTGAGCACTCTTCAAGTGCTCCCTTTTAGTAAGTAATGTTGTTGTTGTTAAGTGCTGTTGAGTCAGTTCCAATCTATAGCGACCCTGTATAGGGTTTCACAGGAACAACTGGTGAGTTTGAACCACCAACTTTCCAGTTCAAACCTACTTTGAAGTCCAATGCATTAATCCACAATGCCACACAAGAAGTCCTTGTGAAAGTGTATCTTAAAATCATGCATTAAATACTACTTGTCCTGGTGTGGTGCTTGTTTGTAATGGAATCAGAGGCTCAGAAATTTTAATGATTCTCCAGAGTTATATATTTAATGGATTACTGAACAAGGATTTGTAAATTGCCTGCAACATCTAAGTTCTATGGGGCATTGTCATCATGCTCCTCTGGATTTTAGAAAAAGTGGAAACAGGATTGTGAGATGTTTCTATCTCCGTCTTGAATATGAAGCTCAGATAAAACAAAATTATACAATAATTTCACATATATACACAAACCATAATATTCTAGCCTACAGAATATTTTAGAATTCCATCCATCTTCTTTCTTGTGAAATCTAGATTTAAATGGTAAATTAAAATCAGCATTCTCTGCTTTTATACTCCCCAACTTATTATTCTCCATGCAACAGGGGATGTTTGCAAAGGTAATTAGCCAATCACTGTTTTAGCCCTATTTCACCACCCAGCTCTTAGAAAAATAAATAAAATGTAGATTTCTGCTATAAAACTAAAGTGGCATGCATCCCAAAGATTGAATGGTATTTTCACTAAATTTTGTTTGTTTAGTACTTCATATGGCCTCCATTTACAGGTTCTATTGTACAGTCTTGGAATGCTGGTGTAGTGCTGTGGGATAAAGCACTGGACCTCCAGGTCGGTTTGAACCACAAGTTCAGCATTTCAAACATACCAGCCCCTCTTTGGAAACCCTATACAAGGTCACTATGAGTCAGAATCAACTCGATGGCACTTAACCACAACAACCACATCTTGGTAAAACTGTGAGATAAAAATTTCACTTTGACGAGAGAGCAGGTTCAATGCAAACCTAGGTATAGGTCTTTTAGTCCATGGCCAGGATTTTCAATAGCTCTATTTTGCCAATGGAGCTCTGGTGGTACAGTGGTTAAGTGCTAGGCTGCTAGCTGAAAGGTCAGTGGTTCAAACCCATCAGCTACTTTGTAGGAGAAAGATATGGCAGTCTGCTTCTATAAAGATTGTTGTTGTTGCTGTTAAGTGACACTCATAACAACTCTGTTTAGGGTTTCTGAGGAGTAACAGGTTTAAACTCACCAACGACTCCTTTAAACAAAGATTACAACATTGAAAATCTCACAGGCAGCTCTACACTGTCCCATAGGGCTGCTAGATGGTCAGAATCAAGTAGAAGGCAAGACAACAGATTTGTTTTTTGGTTATTTTGCCAATTTTACTTTTCAAGAACCATCATGGGTGATTGTCCTTGAAGTTGAGTTTATGCTTGGGTTATTGTTGGCTACTCTTTAGTCGATTCCAATCCATGGTGACCCTATGTATTAAATTAGAATTGCTCCATATGGCTTTCTTAACAGAATCAGGTATTTGTTTGTCCTCTTATAACTGAGTGGGTTACAAGCAGCAACCAGCTCATTAATTTGTCCCAACAAACAATTTTTCTTTCTTCAGATATTTTAAAATTTGTTCTTTGTGTATTTAAAAAGTATATGCATGACAATAATTAAATCATTTGAACAACAAAAAAAGGCACTCCAAATAAACTGATCTTACACCTGCAGGGCGCCTTGGATCAGCTATGCCTTTACTCTGTAGCTTTTATTCACTGTTGTCCCACCCAGCTCCTTCCTCTTCTAATATGCAGGCTCTTTTCCTTCCCTGCCAGCTAGAAAGGCCTATGGCAGCAGCATGTGGCCTTCCTTGTTGGTAGTTCTCAATTCTCTGTTGTGAAAGTGGCAGTGCAGCCATTTAAAGATGATCCAACTTGTTTGTCTTGCAAAGTGAAGAGCTAAAAGAAGGAAATCAAGAAAGCAATAGTTGTGGAATGTACAGTTCAGATTGGTGGCATCGCCTTAGTATGATTCATCCGCTTGCTTCTCTCATTCCTTCACTTCTTTTGAAGGCAGTGGATTTTCTCATGCGTTTCTATCATCTTCAGTTTAGGCTTAACCAATTTCTCAATCTTGGCCATATCACGTTGGTCAGATTAGGGTGTGGTAGAACCAAGTGAGGAGCCTGTGTGCACAGTGGCAGCCACCTTCTAATGACCTTTTCTGTTTGGGTAAAGAAATATGACTCGGTCCAGTTACATGAGAACATATGCTGCTTAGCAGCCAGGATGGCCAGACTTCCTCTCTGAGATTTTGGACATGTTATCAGTAGGGACTAGTTTCTGGAGAAGGACATCATGCTTGGTAAAGTGGAGGGTCAGAGAAATAGAGGAAGACCCCCAATGAGATGGATTGCCACAGTGGCAGCATCAATGATAGGCTCAAGTATAGCAGTGATTGTGAGGTTGGAGCAGGACCTGGCAGTGTTTCAGTCTGTTGTGCATAAGGTTGTTATGAGTTGGTACCAATTCATCAGCACCTAACAACAACAACAATGGCAAATTTACATTCTAAAATATGTAGAAACTAATGCAGGGTCACTGTGAGTTGGAACCGAGTCCATGGCACACCTCTACCACTACCAGTGAATATATACATAGAGAACCATTCCTTGATTAACCTGTTAAGAAATCCCTTTGTCATCAAGTTGATTCTGATGCCTCCCTACCCTTTTGAAGTGCCCCACAGAATGTGCAAGCCTGGAATCTTCTGTGGTGCTGTTGGATAGGCACTGGACTGCTAACCTCATAGTTGCCAGTTCAAATCCAGCAGCCACTCATTGGAAATCTTAAAGTTTTACTGTGAGTCAGAAATGACTCCATGGTATTTAGCAATAGTAATCGTTATAGAAGCAGATTGTCACATCTTTCTCCTACAGAGCACCTGGTGGTTTCAAACTGAAAAGCTATCATTTAGCCACCAAACACTTAACTACTGTGTTACCAGGGATCCTATATTTTCATTGTCTCTAAGTGTTGAAGAATCAGTGTGACTCCTTTCTTGTTGTTGTTAAGTGTCCTCTAGTAGGTTCCTATTCATAGTAACCCTGTATCAGGTTCCCAAGGAGTGACTGATGAGTTTGAACAAAGGGCCTTGTGGTCCAAACCAACCTTGAGGTTGTACGCTTATCCTATGGCACCACACAAGGATTCCTAGCACCCTGTATATAGGGTTTCGGAGGATTAGTTGGTTGGCTTGAATTGTTTTTCTTAGAGTTAACAGTCCAGTGCTTATCCTACAGTGTCATGCCAGGATTCCATTCCTTAAGTAGAAGCACTGTAAATAAATCAATAAACTAACAAACCAGTTCAAATTGATGGGGAATTAAAGGGACAAATCACTTTGATCTGTATTTGATTACCTAACTAGCCATTATAACTATCTGGGAGAACTATAGGACCCATAATGCATTAATTATCTTATTTAATTATTTTATATGCTTTCTGTTAAGTATTTGACCTAATTATTTATAATGTGGTTACCAGGAAACACTATTAGGTATTGAATAGTTTATTTTCACTCCTGTCATGCCTCAGTTTTCTTTTTTTCTTTTTCTAGTTACTGTAATGCTTAGCTGTATTATTATCTATTATTTAGTATCATCAACAACCACTCTAGTCTATAACACAACTTTAGATACTGCCACATTTCTGAAAGCTCTTTTTCCTTGGGAAAATCTTTAGGTGATGGTTGTTGTTAATTGTTGTCAAGTCGTTTTTGACTAATAGCAACCCTGTATAGGCTTTCCAAGGAACTCTGGTAGCATAGTGGTTACAAATTGGGCTGTGAACCTCAAGGTCAGCAGTTCGAAACTATCAGCTGACCCGCAGGAAAAAAGATGAGGCTTTCTGCTCCCGTGAAGATTTACAGTCTCGGAAACCCTGTACAGGGTCGCTATGGGTCAGACCGACTCGATGGCACTTAACAACAACAACAACAAAGATGAAGTTGTTTGAACTGCAAAGTTGGCGGTTCAAGCTCACCAGCCACTCCTCGGAAACCCTATCCAGGGTTGCTATGGGTCAGAACTGATTTGATGGCACTTAACGGTAACAACAAAGATAAAGAGTCCTGGTATGGCACTGTGGACTAGTGCATCAGACTGCAAAGTCATTTGAACTGCAAGGTTGGTGGTTCAAGCTCACCAGCTGATCCTTGGAAAACCTATACAGGGTTGCTGTGGATTGGAATAAACTCAACGGCACTCAACAACAACAACAACAAAGATAAAGAAGTGGAGTCCTGCTGTGTGGCACTGTGGAGTAATGCATCAGACTGCAAAGTTATTTGAACTGCAAGGTCAGTGGTTCAAGCTCACCAGCCGTTCCTTGGAAACTCTATACAGGGTTGTTATGGGTCGGAATTGACTCAATGGCACTTAACACAATAACAAAGATAAAGAAATCTACTCTTAGATCTTGCTTTTACTGTCTACCATCTGTAAATCCTTCAGAACATCACCAATATTCTCAGAGACACAACTATAATGTATATTTTAAAGGGCTGTAAGTGCTAAATAAGAATTCATTTGAATGTTCCTAGTACACTATGTGGTAAACTGTTGGTGTTATTGTCACCATTTTGTCGATTCCGACTTATGGAATCATTTCATAAGCTTTTCAGAAGCAGATCGCTAGGCCTGTCTTCCACAGGTGCCTCTGTATTGGTTCAGAACTGAACTTATCAAACTTTCAGTAAGTAGTCCAAAGCTTGTCCATTTGTATCACAAAAGAACTCCTTATCTAACACATGTTGTAGTTGTTGTTAAGTGCTTTTGAGTCAGTTCTGGTTCTGACTCATAGAGACCATGTGTAGGGTTTCTGAGATGCCGCTGGTGGATTTGAACTGCCATCCTTTCTGTCCAGTGCTTATCCTATAGCACCACACAGGACTCCTATCTAGCGTATAGTAATTACCGAATACGATCTCCACTCACTGTTGTACATTTTTGTCTAATGAGTTTTAATTCCCATTTGATTCAGGGACTTCAGACATCCCATCTTTCGTTATCCATAATTTAGATTATTTTATTGCTCTTTTGGAAACTTCAGTGGATACATTTTTTAAAATATATTTTTTATTTCAACTTTCCCTTTGTGTAGCTTCTTCCTTTTTTACTGTTCTTTTCCTAATTATTCCAATTTTACTTTGTTTTAACTTCTCTGCTGTTTTCTTTCTTATTTAGGATATCCCAAGAGTAAATTTGGCTTATCATTATAAAGTATAATGCATATTGCAGAAGACTCAACAATATCTGTCTTGCTAGAGCTATTTAATAACTACCACTATGCAACTGGAGTCCTGGTATGGCACTGTGGGTTAATGTGCCAGACTGCAAAGCCATTTGAACTGCAGGGTCAGTGGTTCAAGCTCACCAGCTGCTTCTTGGAACCCTATACAGGGTTACTATGTGTTGGAATTGACTGGACAGCACTTAACAACAACAACAATTATGCAATTATTTGTTCTCATGTTCTGCATACTTTCCATTAGGAAAATACACATAAATGAACTATGCTTGTTTTCCTTCATTAACATTGTTCTAATGTCTTCATTCAGTTATTGTTGTTTTTAGGTGGCCTTGTGTATTGCTACCTAACAACCCAATGTAGCAGTGAAAAACTCCCTCATGGGGTTCTCTTGGTTGCAATGCTTATGGGAGCATATCATCGGACTTTTCTTCTGCAGAACTGTTGTGTAGGTTTAAATTTTGGGGTTAGCAGTTTAGTGCTAAGTTATTGTGCCATCAGGGATCCTTATAAAACATTCAAAGGCACAGTTTATGAGCATATGTTGTGTTGTTCTTACTTGTATGTTATATGGAAACTGACCAGAAGGACATATTTTAGAAGATGTACAAGAACAATAGAAATCACAATTAATATACTTCATCCTTCATTTGATAATGAATGATAAGTCCTTAAACAGTTTCTGAGATTTGAACTGCCAGGACTTGAAGGGTCTTGGGTAAGCATTTTCTTTTGTTTTGCTTCTTTTTCACTGTAACTGCTTGTCACTGAAAGAATCAGTTTTGTTTTGTTTGCTTCCTGCAAAATGACAAACATAAAGAAGAGAAACATTGAAATTAATGGAGAACTACAAAATACCTTGGCAGTAAAGTAGATCTGTCACCAAGTCATAATTTTACTGTTCCTTCTGCAGTATGAAGTCTGTCCAATAGACGATGAGTCACATCATGACACTCTCTGAGAAGAATAATGGGATAATTGCAAAGGGAGGACATATCTGTTCTCACTGGTAGGTTGAGTGGCGTTTTTTGGATGAAAGGGTCAGGGACTTGGGAAATAAATTTGAGAACTTGTAGATGAAACATGAAGCTGCTCAAATAATCATAAAATGTGCAGCTGGTTCTTTTATTTCTATTCAGGCTTCAACCAAATGTTAGCACCTCAGAAGCCTTCTCTAAACACAATAGATAAAGTAGCCACTCAATTTTACCACACACTATGACATTTCTTCTCCTCATAGCACTAAATATCATGTTGGTTTATTCATTGGTTCTTGTTCATTGCTATAGATGACTCACATGTGGCCATTCAGACTTTCTTACTAACTTGTGTATCCCAAAATAACCTAAAACTGTGCTCACAGCACTTAGCTGGTGATTAAAAAATGTTTGTTTAATATACAACTGAATGAGTTGAAATGCTGGCGGGGGTGGGGTGGGGATTAGAGTCCTTTATTTTATATATTTAACTTAAAATTGAGAAAACTACGTTGAACAAAAAGGAACTATGATTATCAAGGTCATACAGTAAGGACTAGAACCAAGGTGTCTTGATTTACAAGATAGTTTAATAGTTTAGCTTGGAAAATGCTTTTCACTATTTAGGTAGATTAACTCAAAACAAAAGTTCAGATGTTCTCCTCTCTTCATAGATGCCGACAACACTGATTGTGGGAAAATTACTGGTGAAGGTGAAAGCCACAGTGCATTCTACATTTTGTTTACATTACTCAAAGTGCAGTGACGTTAAATACGCTCCAGAAATGAAGTCTAGGGATGCGAAAGAGGTGAAAACAAAATGGAGGGTCACTGATGATAGTCGCTATGAAACACAACCACCTCAGCCTAGTTAATTGTTGTTGTTGTTGTTGTTTAGTGCCATCCAGTCAATTCCAACTCCTTGTGTGGACCGACGGTGAGCTTGAAGCACTTTCTTGTGGTTCAAACCGACTTTGCATTCCAGGGCATTAACCCACAGTGCCACACCAGGGCTCCATTGATGTTGTTTAGTGCTTTTGAGCGGATTCTGAGTGTATAGGAAACCCTGCATAGGGTTTCCGAGGAGCAGCTGGTGAGCTTGAACTGCTCACCTTGCTATTCAAACCAACTTTGCAGTCCAGCTCACTAACCTGCAGTGTCATACCAGGACTTCAGGACTCTATTAGAGAAATGCACATCAAAATCACAATGAGATAATAAGAAATCACCTCACTCGCATTAGAAATTTTGTTGTCATTGTTGAGTACCATCGATTTGGGTCTGAGCCACAGTGACCTTGTGTAGGTTTTCCTAGGAGCAGCTGGTGAGCTTGAACCGTGGACCTTGCAGTTCAAAGCGACTTTGAAGTCCAGCGCATTAACCCACAGCACCACATCAAGACTCCACTCATTAGAATAGCAGTGGTCAAAGAAAGAAAGACCCCAGGTGTTGTAGAGGATATGGAGAAACTAGACGTCTCATCCATCCTTGTTGGGCATCTTAAATGGTATAGCAACTCTGGAAGAGAGTTTGTTCCTCAATGAGTTGAACATTGAACTAATTACTATATTACTCAAGAATCTAGTTTTTAGTTGGATTTCTTATTTATTAAACCTTAACTGCTAGTTTTCCAACTTCAACTGTATCAGAGATTTTAGTACAGCCCATCTTTTTAGCTTACCTTGAATCTTTAACTTGCATTTTAAGCTATTAACTGTAATGCTTTGAAACTTCAGGCCATATTTTTGCTATTGAATAGTGTGAGGAACTTAGCAATTAATCCTGTCACAAATGTCATTTTGCATGTTCTATAACTTGGGTTTTTAGTTTAATTAGTGTGAAAAATTAATATTTTCCTTTTGCTGTGCTGCTCCTGACTTTGTGGTACTCAATTGATAGAAGCCAGAAAACATGCATTTAATTCTATAAAATCATAAATACTTCTCTTCCATATCAGAAATTATTACCTTTTGTCTTAACCCAATCAAAATTTCTCCATTTCATTACCAACTTATACCAAACTATTCATCATATGTCTTATCAATTGTTTAGCTAGGTTATCATTTTAAATGAATGTGATTTTCCATTATAACCATAGCTGAAAGTTTAGGGCTTAGTTCATTAGATTAGCTAGAGACCATTTCTGTAATGGAGTGTGTTGCGTGTGTTTGTATCTCTCTGTATAATCTCAGTTTATGACAAAGCAGAAAAATTAAAACAGTTAAAATTATAGCAGTGACAGTAATCTTAATAAGGACTTTAACACAGAAATGTAGTGATCTTGCATCATTGTGTTCTACAAAGGAAAGTGCTATTTAGGTCAGAAGATGTGTTGATCTTTACTGCTAGTAAAAACATTTTGTGAGTTTAGGGTGGCAATTTAAACTCTGAGACTCTACATCCTCTATATCATTTTTAAGCCATTCATTTATCATTGGCTACTAGGATCAACAATGTTTCTCTGCTATTCATGGAGTTTTCAGTGACTAGCGATTCGGAAGTAGTTTGTCACTCTTTCTTCCTAGTCTGTCTTTGTTTTGTAGCTCATCTGAAACCTGTCCACCATGGGTGACCCTGCTGGTTATTTAAAACACCGGTGGCATAGCCCTCAGAATCACAGCAACTCAAACCACCACAGACAACTATCTGGCCGACTGATTGGAAGAGATCAATGTTTGTGCCCATTCCAAAGAGAGGTGACCCAACAGAATGCGGAAATCATCGGACAATCTCTTTGATATCTCAAGCGAGTAAAGTTTTGCTAAAGATAATACAGAAACGCCAAGATAGAATAAAGTCTAGCAAGAGATGGAGATTGTAAAAGTCAAAATATCATTGAGCACCTGGATATTTTTACTGATAGCAATCAGAATATTTTTTCTTTAGTTAAATCCTATTTGAAGTGGGTTTTTGTAATTTGTAATTGAAAATGTTTTTCATCAATACACATTTTAAACATAATGATAGTAATATATTGGCAGAATCATTTTGGTTTATATCTGAACTTGAAGAGCACAGATTTTTGAAAATAATTTTAAATAAAAAAACAACATAATAGACACCTTTTGCAAACTTTTTTTCTTACCCCACATTGGTCGTTAACATTTTTGTTAGGTGACCATGAGTTGGTTCTGGTCATAGCAATCCCACGTACAAAAGAACAAAACACTGCCTACTCTTGAGTCATTCTCACAATTGTTGCTTTGTATTAATCCATTGTTACTGCCACTGGGTCAGTCAGAGGGTGTTCCTCTGGGGTTTTCCCATATTCTTCTGCTAATACATAATTTCAGCGACACTACCATAGTTAGAGTTAGAAAACCAAAAGGGAAGAACACGGTCAGCATTTCTCAAGCTGGGAGAACTGAAGAAAAAATTCAAGCCTCAACTTTCATTATTGAAAGATTCACTGGGCAAATTATTGAATGATGCAGAATGCA
>NW_006408593.1:2768874-2781417 GCF_000296735.1 Chrysochloris asiatica | reverse complement strand
ACTCTATGGCTCCTGACAACAACAACAACAACACCATAGTCTTGGATGGGGTTCAGTTTTCTACTCTCATTGAGGAGTATTTGGTATTGTTCATGACAACTATATGTTTAATGCTTTTCAAAGGCAATTGTATGTTTGTGGATTGTTGTTGTTAACTGCTGTGGAGTCTATTTGGACTCAAAGCAACCCTTTTCAGGTTTTCCAAGGAGCAGCTGGTAGGTTTGAACTACTTACTTTGTGCTTCAAAGTCCAGTGCTGACCTCACAGCACCATACCAGGAGTCCATATTTATGAATAGAACCATAAAATACAGAGAACCATTGAGTGTTATGAATAGGATATATGTCTTGGCATGGAAAGACATTCACATGTGAATATTCTCATGACATATTAGTGAACAAGCAGTTTTGTTGAGCAGCATATTAACAGTTCTTAACAGTCTATTAATAGTTTTTATTACTTGAGGTAGAATTTATAGATCCTTTTCATTAACCATTTGATAAAATTTCACAATATTTTTATTTTAAATACAACCATGGACATGTGTCTACATTAGGAAAAATATTTTATTCATAAATATTCTGCCCTGATGCCAAGTAGAAAATCTATTCTAAAATGCAGAGTTTAAATTTTATTGATAGTATAATTGAAATAAACTGATAGGAACAAAACTGCTATAAATCTTTATAAAGTTTTTGGCACATACTGCCTTGTCCTACTATCAATGTTTTTGTCAAAACGCTAATGCAGTGGTTTTCGATTTCACTGATGCTTTCAGATTTTAAGTCAACAATGTCCTTCTTTACTCTGAAAATTTGAATAGCTATGGAAGCTGCTGAATTTTCAAAATAGTTAAATGACTCTGTTTATTATTAAATGATACCATATGAAGTGTTAGGCCCTCTCTCTATTTAACTAACCCTGTGTGATTTTCATTGAAAACAAATTATTGTTCATGCCTTCAAAGGGCAATGAGCAATTAGACCATAATTGATCCAACAGAGCATCTGATTTCAGCCTTGTGCTGAGAAAATGGTCTTGAAATGATTCCTTTTCCATCAGCTATTTCACCTAATTCAGGAGAACATTTTCTTGAATGTGGGAATGATATTGACCTGAATCGGTATTAACTTCTGTCACCAACAGTATAATCCTGAGAGCTTCTCAGGTAAATTTGTACTTTAAATGATGAGATATAGATAAATTAAATAATTATAAATTGAGTTGACCCTTTTAGTACATTTCACACTCACATATTTTGTTATTTACATTTCACTGAAATCCACTGTGGTTTTTGTATTGAATATTTTAACAGGACTAATTTTCTTCATTACCTAATTTATTGAAACACTTTGTATTACACCTTCTCTGATAATGATGAATAAGACATGCATCTTCCATTAACATGATACACAAATGAAAATGTATTGTAATTAATTTAGGATAAGTGGGAAAATGATGGTGGTGGTGGTTATGTGCATACTAAAACAAGGGGAAAATAAACATGGATGACTTATGGTCTCAAAATGCAAAAAGAACTTGAGCTAAGTTATGCAGCTAAAAACCAGCTGGTTACTCAGTATCTCTTAAGTGAAATATGCTTTCGAAAATTATCTCTAATGCTCATATGTGGGGGGTAAATATTATCATAAGTTTGTTGATAAGGAAACTAAGACTCCAGGTAGTTAAGAAATTTGTGGAAGCTCCCACAATTGGTGAATTTAAAAGTTAGAGTTTTAGTTTGAAGGTTACCAATTTTAAGAATGACTCCTGATGTGGTACTGTAACATAGGCACCAGACTTCGAACCACAAGGTTGAGGATTCAAACCCAAGAGTAGCTCTACAGTAACCTTGTACAGGGTGGCAATGAGTGGAAATCTACTCGATGGCACTTAACAATTTTAAGGGCACTCAATCTCTGTATCCATCCAAGTAGACTTTGTTGTTGTTGTTGTTGTTAAGTGCCATCGAGTTGGTTATAACTCATAGTGACCCTATGTAGGATTTCCAAGGAACAACTAGTAGGTTTGGACCATCTACCTCGTAGTTCAAATCTACCTTGTGGCCCAGTGCATTATGCTGCATCACCACACCAGGTCTCCTCCCACTGGACTACGCTTTCTAATTTCTAAGATAAAGAGGAAAATGTGAATGTTTAAAGAAAGGAGATAGTAGGGGATGTATATGTCAAAATAGGTGACCCAATGGAATGCGAAAATCATCAGACAATCTCTTTGATGTCCCCTGCAAGTAAAGTTTTACTAAAGGTAATACAGAAATGGCTGCAAGCATACATTGACAGAAAACTTCCAGAGATTCAAGCCGGATTCAGAAGAGGCCGTGGAATGAGGGATATCATTTTTGATGACCTATGGATCTTGGCTGAAAGCAGAGAATATCAGAAAGATGTTTACATATGCTTTATTGACTACATACAGGCTTTCAATTGTGTGGACCATGACAAGCTATGGACAACATTGAGAAGTATGAGTATTCTAGAACACAATTAAGTGCTCATGAGGAATCTGTACCTGGACCAAGAGGCAGTTGTTCAAACAGAACATGGGAACATTGAATTGTTTAAAATTAAAAAAAGGTATGCGACAAGGTTGTATTCTTTCACCATACTTATTAGACCTGTATGCTGAGCAAAGTATCTGAGAAACTGGGTTATATGAAGAAAAACATGGCATCAGGATTGGAGGAAGACTCATTAACAACCTGTGATATTCAGATGATATAACCTTGCTTTCTTGAGAATGAAGAGAACTTAAACTATTTACTGATGAAGATCAAAGAGCACAGCCTTTGGTATGGATTGCTCAATGTAAAGAAAACAAAAATCCTCACCATTGGACCAACAAACAAATTCTTGTCAATGGAGAAAAGATTGAAGTTGTCAAGGACTTCATTCTTCTTGGATCAACTGTGAACACTCACGGAAGCAGCAGTCAAGAAATCAAAGGATGTATTGCATTAGGCAAATCTTCTGCACAAGCCCTTTTTAAAGTGTTGATGAGCAAGATGTCAGCTTGAGATCTAAAATGCACCTGACCCAACCCATGGTATTTTCAATAACCTCATATGCATGCAAATGGTGAACAGTGAATAAGGAAGACTGTAGAAGAATTGATGCTTTTGAGTTATGGTGTTGGAGGAGAATATTGAAAGTGCCATGGGCTGACCAAAGAACCAATATATCCATTTTGGAAGAAGTGCAGCAAGAGTGCTCTTTAGAGGCCAGGATGGCCAAACTTTGTCTCTCATACTTCAGACATATTGTCAGGATGGACCTGGAGAAGAACATCATTTTAGATAAGGTGGAATGTCAGAGAAAAAGAGGAAGACCCCTAATGAGATGGACTGGCCAAGTGGCAGCATTGATGGACTCAAGCGTGGCAACAGTAGTGAGGTTGGCCCAGGATGGGGCAATGTTTTTGTTCTGCTGTGAGTAAGGTCGCTATGAGTTGATACTAACTGGATGGCACCTAACAACAACAAATATGTCAAAAAGATAAACATTGGAATGTTACATATGTGCAAGAGAGCTGAAGAAAATGAGGTTTAAAAACTACATTTGTTGTTGTTGTTAAGTACAGTTGAGTCAGTTCAGACTCATAGAGACTTTATATAGGGCTTCCCAGGAGCATCTGGTGAATATGAACCATGGGCCTTGCAGTTAAGTGCTTATCCCACAGCGCCACACAACATGGGACACAATAAAATTACTTGATAAGGAAAAACGAACCATAAGTTTTGTTTTTCAAACCCACCAGTTATTCCTTAGAAATCCTGTACTGGGTCTTGCTATAAGTTGGAACCGACTCAAAAGCACTTAACAACACAAACATAGGACTTCTGGGCTGTAAATCTATATGGAAGAAGGCTGCCTCATCTATCTCCACAGAGTGATTGTTGGATTTGAACTATCAACCTTTTGGTTAGCAGCCCAATGCTTAACCCACTGTACAACCAGAGTTCTTGCTAGTACATGCTATTAAGTTGTTCGTACTTATCATAAATCTCAGTACAACAGAATGAAACACAGCCCTGTCTTGTACCATCTTCACAATCGTTATGTTTGAGCCCATTGTTGCAGCCATATCATTGAGAGTCTTCATCTTGTTCACTCACCTATCTTCTACCAGGAGTCCTGGGATGGTGCTATAGGATAAACAATGGACCACAAGGTCAATTTGAACAACAAGGTCAGCTGTTCAAATTCACCAGCCACTCCTCAGAAGCACTACACAATGTAGAGATGAGTTGGAACGGATTCCAAGTCATCTAAAAACAATCCTTTACCAAGAATATTGCAATTTTCCAGGGACTGTTCTCTTCTGATGACATGTTCAAAATATATGAAACAAACTTTTGCCATCCTTGCTTCTAAAGAACTTTCTGGTTCATCCAAGACAGATTCACTTGTTCTTTTGGCAGCCCATGGTATATTAAAAATTCTTTGCAAGCACAATAATACAAAAGCATAAATTCTTATTCAGTCTTTCTTATTCATTGGTCTGCTGTCATATGAATATGAGACAATTGAAAGAAAATACTTTGGCTTAGGTCAGACTCAACTTTCTTCTCAAAATTACATTTTTGTTCTTTAACGCTTTAAAGAGATTTTGTACAGAAGATTTGCTAAATAACTTTTTTTAAATTTCTTGTCTGCTGCTTCCATGAGCACTAATTGTAGATTCAAGTTAAATGAAATTTGTGACAACTTCAATATTTTCTCCATTTATCATGATGTTTGAGCTGTGGTAGCGTAGTGGTTATGAATCGGGCTGCGAACCTTAAGGTCAGCGGTTCAAAACTAACAGCCGCTCCGCGGGAGAAAGATGAGGCTTTCTACTCCCGTAAGGATTTACACCCTCGGAAACCCTGTACAGGGTCGCTATGGGTCGGACCCGACTCGACGGCACTTACCAACAACAACAAAATCATGATGTTTATTGGTCCAGCTGTGTGAAGTTTTTTGTTGTATTTGCATTGAATTGTAATCCATTGAAACTTGAAGGTTGTATTCTTTGATCCTCATCATCAAGTGCTTCAAATTCTGACTCATAGCGACTCTATGTTTTCCAAGGAGCTGCTAGTGAGTTTGACCATTGCCTTTGCAGTTCAAACAACTTTTTTATCAAGTGTTTATTCAATTGCAGCATACCAGAATCATGTGTGTGGGTGTATAATAATAAAGTGAATATTACTATATGTAAGAGTTATTATATTAGTACATACGTGTCCAATGGAAACATTTTCTTTTTAAGCAGTAAACTCAATCCAACAACATATCTAGACACTGAAAGATGGTTCATGGAACCATGAAAGAAATTCTCTGTCTTCCATTGTCAGGAAGTAAATTCTCTTTGTAATGATAATTGGCAGGTGATGTCTTGTGTTTTTCATTATGTAAGCATTAGGCTGGCTAGGGTAGTCCCATGGTACTAGTCAAAAGGTTAACTTGTTTGGCTGCTGATTTATGGACTGAATTGGCGATGGAATAAGTTGAACCTGAACTGTCTTGGTATGCTTGAAACATGGCAGTATTTCTAAAACTGATGGGGCATGCCACAAAAGAACATGAAAGATTATTTGTCAACAAATATTGGACATTTTGGTTGCCAAAATAATGAAAGACCACAATGCATTATAAACCATTGATAAAATAGGAGTATGTGAGTACATGCCAATAATAAAAAAGGAAAGGAACAAATTAAGGAGCAGAGAAGGCCTTGCTTACAGTAGAACATGAAGTACCATCTGGTAACTTTGGAGGGGATTTATGAAATTGAAAAACTCACTTTCCAACCACCATTTTAAAGATGATTTCAAACAAGAATCACAAATGGGTTCCAGTTTAAGAGACAGGGATTTGGATAAGAAACTGCCACAGTTCCGTGGAGGATGAGAAAATTCATAGAATGAAATGTGCTATCTTGCTTGGATCAGCTCCTGGAACAGAGGAAGCCAGGAGTGGAAAGACTGATGAAATCCAAATAAATTTATAGATTACTCAGTAGCCATTTATAAACAATAATATCTTAGATCAAGGGAAGAATATCCAGGTATTTCTGCCCTATCTATAAAGATTTTAATAAGTCTAAAAATATTCCAAAGTAAAAGTTTATTAAAAAGAAAAAAAAAGGACGGTTAGACATAATAAGCTTTTGTCTATAATACTTAGAGAAGAATCTAATATCACTTAAACATATTCTAACTGGGAATGCATGGCCTGAATGGAACCATGAGGAAATATCAGGCAAACCAGAAGTGAAGAGCATTTTATTAAAACAATAAAGACTACATTATTCCATAATGTCTGACAGATTTAAAACTGTCAGTGTCATAAAGGACAAAGAAATGCTGAAGCAGTATTTCAGATAAAAGGAGTTTAAGGTGAAATGACAAACTAAATGTAATATAGACTCTTAGGATCCTGTACAGGAAGGAAAGAACCACTAAAATTATGAAAAGGGAACATGTACTAAAAGGATACTACTATCTTAATTTAAAAAGAAATCAGAAAATGGATGATGGACTTTTGTACCATGTATACATTTACTGAAATTGACGACATTATTTATGTGACATGTTCAGTAACACATTTTATTCTAAGTAAATGTACACTGAAGTTTTAGGAGTAGATGGGTATGATCTATACAGCTTACTCTCAAAAGGTTCTGAAAAATAGATTATAATATGAACAAAGAATAAAAGCAAATAGAAAATATTAACAGTGTAAATAAATAATGAGTATGGACAGTAAAATAAGGAAGATCGTAGAAGAATCGATGCCTTTGAGATGTGGTGTTGGAGGAGAATACTGAAAGTGCCATGGACTGTCAAAAGAACCAATAGATCTGTTTTGGAAGAAGTACAGCCAGAGTGCTCCTTGGAGGCCAACATGGCTAAGCTTCGTCTCTCATAGTTTGGACATATTGTCTGGAGGGAACAGTCGCTGGAGAAGGATGTCATGCTGGGTAAGGTGAAGGGTCAGAGAAAAAGAGGAAGACCCCCAACAAGATGGATTGGCCAGTGGCATCATTGATGGTGTCAAGTGTGGCGGCTGTAGTGAGGTTGGCCCAGGATCGGACATTGTTTCATTCTGCTGTGCATGGGGTCGCTATGAGTCGATTCCGACTCGGTGGCACCTGACAACAACAACAGTGTGTCTTTTTATTATTTTTTACGTTTTTTTTCTATATATGCCTTTGCTTCTATTCAAAAGAAAGTTTCTCATCAGAAAAGCAATGTGACATATTTGAAATAGAATTATAACAGTAAGTTTACTCTTATTATGATTTAAGTTATAAGGAGCTCCAGGAGATGATGAGCTTCAGGGCAGTGCTTTTATGTTTCAATGGTGACTGTTAAGTAAAAGGTCCTCAATATCGTGCTTTCAAGATAGAAACGGTAGGTGGATGGATACTTTTAGGATAAATATCTAGAATGTACACTATCTGTTACTGATAAATAGACATTATTTCCTTACTTGAATAACAGGTGGTTGGTGGTCATGTGCTGTGGAGTTGGTTCTGACTCATAGTGATCCTGTATAGGGTTTCCGAGGCAGTAAATCATCACAGGAGCAGAAAGCCTCATCTTTTTCCTGTAGAACAGCTTGTATTTTCGAACTGCTGACCAATATGCTACTAGGGCTACTAGAGTAAAGGTGTTATTGTTGTTGTTAGGTATCATCAAGGCAGCACTGTATCTTAGTGACCCTATGCACAACACAGTGAAGCATGGCCAGGTCCTGGGCTAACCTTACAATCATTGCTACATTTGAACCCGCTGATGCTGCCACTGTGCCAATCCATTTTGCTGGGGGTCTTTCTCCTCTTCTCCAACTCTCTACTTTACAAAGCATTATATAAGCTACTCTAATAACTGGTCCCTCCTGACAATAAGTCTGAAGTATAAGAGATAAAATCTGGCTATCCTGGCTTTAATGAAGCACCTCTGACTGTATGTCTTCCAACACAAACCTATTTGTTCTTTAGGCAATCTGTGGTACTTTTAGTATTCTCCTCCGATACCATACATAACTCAATGCATCAATTCTTCTGTGATCTTCCTTACACTGTCCAACTTTCATATGCATGCATGATTATTGAAAATACCTTGCCTTGGGTCAGGTGCAATTTAGTCCTCAAACTAGTTCAATTAAATACAAGTACGTCCTAACCCACGTTCTGTTGTTACATTGCTGAAGAAATTTAGGTAAAAACATGCAAATTTTCTTTTGATTTTCTCATCAATAGATCAGCCAGGTAAGCCTCCTAACAAGCCCTAGGTGGGAAAAGGTAGCATTGATTAGGTTATTTCAAGTCCATAAATACAGTCACTTTGAGTACAGAGGTGAACCTAGCAGAAGCCTTGGTATTTTTAATCACCTCATATGCTTGCAAAAGTGGGACAAGAAATACAGAGGACCTTAGAAGAATTGTTGTTGTTGTTGTTGTTGTTGTTAAGTTCCGTCGAGTCGGTTTCGAGTCATAGTGACCCTGTATAGAGTTTCCGAGGAGCAGCTGGTGAGCTTGAACCGCCGACCTTGCAGTTCAAACAGCTTTGCTGTCTGGCGCATTAACCCACAGCGCAATGTCTTTTAATTGTGAAAGTGAATAAAATTGACTATTTCATTGACTTCCAGAAAAGCGCATAAATCTGTCTTGGAAGAAGTACAGCAAGAATGTTCCTTAAAACAGAAGATGGCAATACTTTGTCTCATGTATTTTGGATCAATTTATCAGAAACTACCAGTACCTCTGAGAACGGACTCCCAAGCAGGAGTCTAACAATAACAAACATGGCAAAGTGACAGAAAAATCAGATTGAAGTAACTTCAGGCACGATAAGTTTAAATAGAAAATAAAAGCACATCTCTTTGATGACACCTTAACATGTGTAGGTGTGCAACCTTATGTGATTTTATAGAGAATGTGCAAAAATGTGCATTTCTTGTATATAGACAACCTCCTGAGATATTCTCACCTCAGCTTGATGTCTTCAAATTTGCTTTGTTACTGTTATGTGCTGTGGAATCAGTTCCGACTCATAGCGACTCTGTACAGGGTTTCTGAGACTATAGATCTTCATGGGAGCAAAAAGCCTCATCTTTCTCCCACGGAACAGTAGGTTGTTTCGAACTGCTGACTTTAAGGTTCGCAGCCCGATTCATAACCACTATGGGACATTTGCTTTATTACCCTATAAACGAGTTTGGCATGTATGTAATCTGCTAAAATTTATGCTGTTAAGTGCCATGAATGGTTTCCGACTCATAGTGACCCCAACCTTTTGGTTCAAACTGACCTTACAGTCCAGTGCATTATCCTTCAGCACCACACCAGGGCTCAGGATTGTTGTTGTTGTTGTTGTTAAGTGCCATTGAGTCAATTCCGACTCATAACGACCCTGTGTAGGGTTTCCAAGGTGCAGCTGGAGAACTTGAACCACTGACCTTGCAGTTCAAATGACTTTGCAGTCTGACACATTAGCCCACAGCGCTACACCAGGACTCAGGATTAGGGAGCTATAAATCCTAAGATAGTCACAGTACTACTTTTCTTACTGCCTTTCCTGAAGAGTTTAACACTGATAAACATGTGTTTCTCTGAGTAATCTAAATGAAAAACATGATTTAATTCTCCTATTTCTCCAAGAAATTTCCTATATAAGCAGTTGGTACATTTTCCATTTCAGTAACTGTTCTGTAATAGAATTTTAAAAAGCTTAAACAGAAATTTGGACCTTTTTTTTTTATAGCTCCCTCAGTGCTCAAGGTATCTGCTTATCAAAGTGGTTTTCAAAGTGATGAGTTAAATACAGCAGGAAAGTGACTGGCGGAAACAAAGCTTTTAGTGTTCAGACAGAATATGAAATTGTGAACCATGCTGCTGCTTATGTATTAGCATAGAAACAGGGAGTTGAGGCTATGTTTGGTAACCTTGGACACATCCTTTACAGTTTCATGCATAGATTAGTATGTTGGTGATATGAGGTTTTCAATGTCATCTTAATATCTGTAATATTTTGGGGGTCGATTGTATTATGTGAAAGAAAAATCAGTAAGTTTAATTCAAGAAAATTTACTCTTTTTCCCATGTACAGTTTACCATCTTCATTAAGACTTAAAGTATAAGTGAATGGAATTGGATAATAAGCAGAGTTTTTATTTCATCAGCATGTTGTTGCCATTAGGAGCCGTAGAGGCAGTTACAACTCATAGTGACCATAGCAGAACAGAACAAAACCCTTGCTGGTCCTGATCCTGGTCCAGCCTCACAATCACTGCTGGTTTTGAGCCTATTGCTGCTGTCCACTGTGCCAATCCAGCTCGTTGAGGAGACGTCTCCATCTTTTTCTCTGACCCTCTACTTTACCAAGTATGATGTCCTTCTCCATGGACTGGTCCCACCTGATAATATATTCCAAGTATGAGAGAGAAAGTCTGGTCATCTTGGCTTCTAAGGAACAGTATGATTTTATTTCTTCCAATATAGATTTGGTTGTTCTTCTGACAGTTCATGGTACTTCTGATATTCTGTTCCAACACCATAATTAATGTACATCAATTCTTCTCCAGTCTTGCTTATTCACAGCCCAACTTTCACATACATATGAGGCCACTGAAAATGCAGTGGTTGGGTCAGGCACACCTTAGTCCTTAAACTGGTATCTTTGCTCTTAAACACATTGAAAGAGATCTTGTGTAGTAGATTTACCTAATGCAATACGTGGTTTGATTTCTTAACTGCTGCTTCTGTGAGCATTGATGGTGGATCTAAGTAAAATGAAGTCTTTGACAACTTCAAACCTTTCTCCATTTTTCATGATGTTATATATATATCCATTGGTGAGGATCTTTGTGTTCTTTATATTTAGGTGCAATCTGTATTGATCAGTAATTGTTTTAAGTCTCATCACTTTTGACAAGTAAAGTTGTATCATCAGCATAGCTTAGGTTGAGTTTTGCTCCAAATTTAATGCCAGGTTCTCCTTCATATAATCCAGCTTCTCTGATTATTTGTTTGGCTTAAAGATTGCAATTGTTATTGTTAAGTGCCTTCTAACCAGTTCTGACTCACAAGTGTTTCTAGGAAGTTACTGGTGAGTTTGAACAAGTATGGTAAAAGAACACAACAATGGTGCACAACTTTCCTGATTTTAAATCATTCAGTATAACCTTGTTCTATTTGAATGGCTGCATCTTGTTCTGTATATAGGCTCCTCATGAGCACAATTAAGCATTCCAGAATACTTATTCTCTGCAATGTTGTATATAGCTTGTCATGATCCACACAGTCAAAAGTTTCTGGTCAGTAATTATCAATACATCTTGATTGCGTGTTTGATAAATTTCAGACTGAATAAGTCGGTAGATTTCTTCAATTTCATCATTGACTCTAGTGTTTAGTGCATGAATTTCAATAATAGTGGTTTTATCGGTTCTTTTTTGTAGGCGTACAACATTATACTTCAATATAGACCTTGAAATGTTCTTTTTGATAATGAATGCAACACCAGTCCTCTTTAATTTTGTCATTCCTGGCATGGTAAACCATGTAATTGTCAGATTTGAAAAGGCCAGTGCTAGTCCAATTCAGCTCATTAATGCCTGGAATTCATCATTCATCTGTCAGTTTGAGGTACTGTGGTGGCTTGTATATTTCTGTGATTCTGGAAGTTATGCCACTGGTATTTTAAATACCAGCAGGATCATCAATGGTAGACAGGTTTCAGAGAAGCTTCCAATTAGGACAGACTAGGAGGAAGTAGAGACAGACAATTTATAAATTTTAGTCAATGATAAACTTTGAATAGCAGTGGAAGAGTGTCAGCACCAGAATATTGAAAATTGAAACATGATAAAAAGCACTAGAATATTGTCAGATAGTGCCAGAAGATAAGCCTCTCAGGGTAGAAGGCACTGAAAATATGACTGGGGAAAAGCTACCTTCTCAAAGTAAAGTTAACCATGATGATGCAAATGGAGTAAAGCTTTAAAGATCTTCAGCTGCTGATGGAGCACAGTTCAAAATGAGGATAAGTATACGAAAACATTGATTAATAATCAGAACATGGAATGTATAAAGTATGAATCTAGGAAAATTGGAAGTTCTCGAAATTTAAACGGAACACATAAAGATAAGTATCTTCGGCATTAATGAGCTGAAATTGATGGCGGTTGGCCACTTTAAATACCACAACCACATGGTTTACTATGCCAAGTTTCACAAACTGAAGAGGAGTAGATTTACATTCAACATCAAAGAAAACATTTCAAGATCTATCTTGAAGTACAGCTCTGTCTGTGGTAGGATAATATCTGCATGCCTATAAGGAAGACCAATTAAATCAACTATTATTCAAATATATGACCATCCACTGAAACTGGTGATGATGAAATTGAATAATTCTACAAACTTCTTCAGTCTGAAATTGATCAAATATGCAATTAAAATATGTTGAGAATTACTGGCGATTGGAATGCAAAGGTTAGAAAGAAAGAATAAGGATTGTTGTTGTTGTCA
>NW_006408593.1:2764095-2768195 GCF_000296735.1 Chrysochloris asiatica | reverse complement strand
AATGTTTCAAGTCCTCTTCACTTTCAGCAAGCAAGTTTGTATCATCTGCATATCGCAGGTTGTTAATGAGTCTTCCTCCAATCCTGACGCCACATTTTTCTTCATAGAACCCTGCTTCTTGTATTATTTGCTCAGCATACAGGTTGAATAAGTATGGTGAAAGAACACAACCCTGTCTCACACCTTTCCCAATTTTAAAACATTCAGAATAAGGATTAGTCATTGGAAAATATGATTTGGGTGATAGAAATGATGCTAGAAATCACATGATAGAATTTTGCAAGACCAATGACTTCATTGCAAATACAGTTTTTTAAATATAATAAAAGAGAACTCTATACATGGACATCACCACATGGAATATACAGTGATTCAACTGTATTTGTGGAAAGAGATGGTAAAAAAAAAAAAAAAAAAAAAGCTCCATATAATCAACCAGACGAAGGTGAGGGGCACACTGTGGAACAGACCATCAATTGCTTATATGAAAGTCCACAGTGAAGCTGAAGAAAATTAAAACAAGTCCTTGAGAATCAAAATATGACCTTTAAAATATCTCACTTAATTTAGAGATCATATCAAGAATAGACTTGATGAATTAGACACAATTGATTGTAGACCAAAGGAGTTGTAGGATGACATCAAGAGCATCATACAGGAGAAAGCAAAAGATCATCAAGAAGAAAAGAAAGAAGGAATAGACCAAAATGGAAGTCAGAAGAGACTCTGAAATGTGCTTTCCAGCATTGAGACATTACAGCAAATGGAAGAAATGAGGAAGTGAAAGAGCTGAACAGAAAGTTTCACAGGTCAGCTTGAAAAGGCAAAGTGATATATTATAGCAAAATGTTCAAGGACCTGGAGTTAGAATACCAAAGGGAAGAACACACTCAGCATTTCTCAAACTGAGGGATATGAATAAAAAATTCAAGCATTGACTTATAATATTAAATAATTCTATGGGCAAAATATTGGATGATGCAGAAAGCATCAAAATGTGGTGGAAGGAAAACACAGAAACGGTCGATGTTCAACTACTTCAAGAGACATCATATTAAGAGTCAATGATGCTGAAGGAAGAATTTCAAGGTATAATGAAGGCACTAATAAAGAACAAGCCACCAGGAATTGTTGGGATACAAATTGAAATCTTTCAACAAACTAAAGTTACTCTGGAGACATTCACTCATTTATGCCAAGAAATTTAGAAGACAGCTACCTGGCCAACTGTTTGGAAGAAATCCACATGTGTGCTCATTCCAAAGAGAGGTATTTCAGCAGAATGTGGAAATCACTGGACAATATCATTAATATTGTATAAAAGTAAACTTGTGCTAAAGGTAATTCTGAAATGGATGCTGTAGTACGTTGACAGTGAACTTCCAGAGGTTCCAGCTGGATTCAGATGAAGATGTGGAACAAGGGTTATCATTGATGATGTCAAATGAATTTTGTCTGAATGCATAGAATACCAGAAAGATGTTTATCTGTGTTGTATTAACTATGCAAAAACTTTCCCTTGTGTGAATCATGACAAGCTATGGAAATAATTGTTGAGAATGAATATTCTGGAACACTTAGGTGTTCTCATGATGAAACTGTACATGGGACAAGAGGCAGTCGTTTGAACAGAACAAGGAATCATTGAATGATTTAAAATGTAAAAAGGTGTATGCCACAGTTGTATTCTTTCACCATAATTTTTCAATCTGTATGCTGAGCAAATAATCTGAGAAGCTGGACTATATGAGAAGAACATGACATCAGGATTAGGGGAAGATTCATTATTGACCTGTAATATGTAGATGATACAACCTTGGTTGTTGAAAGCAAAGACTTAAAATACCTACTGATGAGGATCAAAGACTACAGTCTTTGTTATGGGTTGTATTTAAATGTAAAGAAAACAAAATTTTTCACTGCTTGACAAATAAATAACATCAAGATAGATGGAGATAAGATTGAAGGAATGAAATAATTCATTTTGCTCATATCAACCATCAAGTAATCAAATGACGCATTCTTTAGGAAAACCCACTGCAGGAGACCTCTTTAAAACGTTCAAGTGCAAAGATACCAGTTTGAGGATTAAGGTACCCCTGATCCAAGCTGTAGTATTTTCATTAACCTTGTATGCATATGAAAGTTGGGCAATGTATGATGATAGATGACCATAGAAGAATTGATGCATTTCAGTTATGGCATTCAAGGAGAATATTAACAGCATCATGGACTACAAAAAATAGCAAACAAATCTGTGTTGGAAGCAGAATCAGCATACTCCTTCATCTATCATCCTTCGAATAGTATCCAGAGTGACCAGTCACTGGGGAAGGACATTGTGTTTGGTAAAGTGGAGGGTCAGAGAAAAAGAATAAGACCCTCAATGAGATTGGCATAGTGGTAGCAGCAATGTACTCAAGCATAGTAATGACTGTTTCGTTGTCGCAAGACTGGGCAATGTTTTGTTCTATTTTATGTAAGGTTGTTATGAGTTGCTACCTACTTGTGATGGCACCTAACAACAACAACAAAGTGCCTAGGATATTGATCTTTATATGTTTGATTTAGTATTGACCACTTCTATTTTTCTAAGATTCATACTCCATACATTCTATGTTCTGATTTTTACAGGATGTTTACAGGTGTTTGTCTTCATTTTATATGTACCCCATCAACCTAGTTTAATGTATTACCATTCGTATTACAATTACTTTGGGGGAATTTGGAAAAACCAGAGATGATTCAGAAAGAATCTTAGAGTTGGATAATGCTGGGAAAAAATGAAATACATTAAGAATAAGAATAAAATGAGAAAAAGAGAGGAACACTTAATAGTGTTTAAATAAATGAAGTCTTTTAAATTCATATGATTATAAGAAGTGGAAATTTTTAGCCTCCAGTAAGAATGATAAAGGGAAGAAATCTCAATATTCTATCAATTAAGCATCCTCTAAGGACTCATCCCACCACTTGTCTGTCACTTTGTCATACTGTGGTGACTATGTGTACCTGTGATGCTGGAAGATATGACACCAGTGTTTTAAATACAAACTGGGTACCCCCATAGTGGACTGGTTTCAGCTGAGCTTCTATACAAAGCTAGAATAGGAAGAAGGAGAGGTGGACTACTTCAGAATGTTTAGCTGCTGAAAACATTATGAAGGGCAGTGGAACACTGTAACATAGAACTAGAATATGGACTATTGAAACAGAATATTGTCTGCAACAATGGACTCAAGCGTAATGATTGTGTGGATGGCACAGACCGGGCAGTGTTTTGTTCTGTTGTCATAAAGTCAGTCTGAGTCAGAACTGACTTGGCAACACCTAACACCAACATCAAGAAGTCCTCATCATTCTGTGAAAGTCTTTATGGATTTTCTGAAGGACATAACAAATATTGAGGGAGATTTTTAAATTCATGGAAAAATGGAATGAAAAGATAATGGAATTTCCCCAAGAACTTTTTGAAGACTCCTCACATTTGCTACTGGTGTGGTGTTGTAGGATCAGCACTGGACTTCAAACCACAAGGCCAGCCATTCAAACCCACCAGCTGCCCTTGGTAACCCTATTCAAGACTGCTTTAAGTTGGAACCAACTCTGTAGTACTTATCAGCAACATATTGACTGAAAGATTCTATTTATCACCAAGTAGAGTCAGTCTTTTCCTCAGTTTTACCTAGTAATGCTATTCTACATTTAGAAGTAAGTTCTTGACCCTAATATTCTTTATCTTTACCTATCACCATTTCACCATCCACAACCATCAGAATGCAAGTGACATATCCAATAGGTACCTATTTCTTTGAATAAAAGTTATCTCTCAAAATGCAAAGGCACCTCCAGGAACGATTTCTCTATTCCTGACACTAGGTTAAAAGGAGCAATATAAAGGTGCATAAAAGAGATCCTTGAACTCATGGAATATATATGTCAGTGATGAGTATGAATACGTTTACAGAAAAATAAACAGTGATTGTTGTTGTTGTCAGGTGCCATCGAGTCAGAACCAACTCATAGCGACCCCATGCACAGCAGAACAAAACAATGTCTGATCCTGGGCCAACCTCACTACCGCTGCCACACTTGAGTCC
>NW_006408593.1:2752518-2760985 GCF_000296735.1 Chrysochloris asiatica | reverse complement strand
ACAGACAGACGAGTGGTGGCCGTGATAAGTGCTATAATTTTTTATAGCTCCCTAAGCACAGAGGAAGAATGTCTGATATAGTTGGTAGCTCAAAAACCTGAACGAATCATCCCTGAAAGAAGAAATACCTTAAACTGTTATTGGCTATAACTATTTAAGGTACTAACATGTAGCAGCTATTTTTGATATCCTACACAACTGAAATGAAAGCACTGAAGGATTTGAAACTTTAATCATACTGGAAGTCATGAATATAATCTAAGTGATGCTGTAATAAAACAACAGAGACTGGTCAAAATTAAAAGTTGTTGTTGTTAGGGGCCATTGAGTTGGTACCAACTCATAGTGACCTTATGCACAGCAGAATGAAACATTGTCCAATCCTGGACCAACCTTACTACTGTTGCCACGCTTCAGTCCATCGAAGCTGCCACTTGGCCAATCCCTCTCATTGGGGGTCTTCCTCTTTTTCTCTGACCCTCTACCTTACCAAACATGATATCCTTCTCCAGCAACTGGTCCCTCCTGACAGTATGTCCAAAGTATGAGAGACGAAATTTGGCCATCTTGGCCTCCAAGGAGCACTCTGGCTGCACTTGTTCCAAAATGGATTTATTGGTTCTTTTGGCAGTCCATGGCACTTTCAGTATTCTCCTCTAACACCATAACTCAAAAGCATCAATTATACTACATCTTCCTTATTCACTGTCCAGCTTTTGCATGCATATGAGGTTATTGAAAATACTATGGCTTGGGTCAGGCGCACCTTAGTCCTCAAACTGACGTCTTTGCTCTTCAACACTTTAAAAAGGTCTTGTGCAGCAGATTTGCCTAATACAATACATTTGCATTAAAAGTACAGAGTTTTTATTTAGAGGAAAGGCAATTTGATAACTTTGGGAATCACAAAGTCCAGAGAATTCTGAACTAATAACCCAAAGGGGAGACAGTTCAAAGACTTTTTAAAAGGAAGTGCAAGGGGCTCATGTAAACATTTAATGACAGGTTGACATTTAGGTAATGGTTACAAGAGACTTCAGACTAAAATCAGTGATTGACTCAGGTGGTTGTCATTGTTGTTAAGTGTCATTGAGTCAGTTCCAGCTCATAGTGATCCTGTATAGGGTTTCTGAGGCTTTAAATCTTTGAGAGAGCAAGGTGGTGGTATATCTGATTCCTAGGAGATTACAAACATTTCTAAAGTTTTTTTTGTTTTGTTTTGTTTTTTAAGTTACAAATTAACCATTATTTGGGTACACATGCCCATGAGGTAATCATAAGATCCTTCTTATATGACTGTATGGAGGCCGTGAATAATTCTTAAATTTATTTTAAGTATCTGTTCTGAGAATTATTTGGACCCAGCTTCCTAAGCAGGAAGCAAAACCCTTAAGTAAACATAATTATATTGTTCTCCGAAATTGTTTACCAATAATTTTCTCAGGGTATAGTGGAGTTATAGAAATGACAGGCTACATTCTGGTTGCAGCTGTTACTTTCAATTCAAAATTGATTTTTAGCCTCAGACTTTAATGTAACCACCAGCTCATCTTGTTGTAAAGGGCCCTAGAACTAATTCTGACTCATAGTGACTCTGTAAGTTTCCAAGGAGCACTTGGTACATTTGAACTGCTGACCTTTGCTTAGCAGTCCAGTGCCGATCCTACAATGCCCCACCAGAGAACCACCATCTTATATTGTGAGGTGTAAATTAATTTGGAGTGCTTTCCCTCAGTGAACTAGACCAGATCACAAATTTTAGGATTGACAAAATGGATTTAAGCTTTCTTTTTGTTGTTGTTTCATTCTGAATATCACTGAGCAATGCAAATTATATATATTGGGGAAAGAATCTTGGAAGTCCTGGGGTGATGCTGTAGGATAAAGCACTGGACAACAATGTTGATTGAACCACAAGGTCAACGGTTCAAACTCACCAGGTGCTCCTTGGAAACCCTATACAGACTCACTGTAAGTTGGAATCCACTAGATGACATTTAACAACAACAACAATGTTGGGTATATATGGAGTGCTGGTATGGCACAGAAAGATAAGCAGTAGACTGCTAACTACAAGGTTGGCCATTGAAACCTATCAGCTGTTCCTTGGAAACCCTATACAGGGTCTCTATGTGTCAGAACCAACTCAACAGCACCTAACAAAAACAACAGCATTGGGTGTAATTAGCTTCCCTTAACCTCCTACTATCATTAGCTTCCAGAAGAATCTACACATTTTGGTGGACTTAACACATTGAATAGGATATTGAAAAAGTTCTGAGCACAATTATCATTTTTATGCTATTAGCTATTTCAGTTTCTAGAAACAACATAACCTTCATTTAAAGAAATCACTCTTGTCTTCAGCAAGCCATGTCATCCAAACTTGGAAAATGTTATGTGTCAGCACATAGACATGTTCTTCTTATCTCTGCCCACACAGCAGAGCTTCAGTCTTTCACATTTCTCTCACACGGTTTACCATGTGTGTAAAGAGATGGGGGGAAATATAATTACATTAGGTAAATGGGAGAATTTGAAGGAAAGAATGTTGAAAGTTCATGAACTTTTTCTAAATCCGAATATGATCCCAAGAACATATAATTGTATAATTAAATAAAAAGACATTCCACATTTAATGTATGTGAAATACCTTGGCAAGTGTTATGGACAGTGAATATATTGATCAAGTAGAAACTACAGGATAGAAAGTATTTCTTAAACTAAGTATTTAGTGAATATTCATTTTTCAATCCTGAGCTTTAAACCTCATATTATCATCAAATAATAGAATATAGGTTATATAATTAAATTTATATAAAATTAGAGATAAAAATATTTAGAGATAGTCAAAGGAGAATAGTAAGAAAGCGGTTTCACACATCCAAGTGGTGTCTATTTTTATTTGTAGTCTAAAAATGAGAATAGCTTTTGTTTTTATTATTATTATTGAAGCAATGGTAATCATTATAAATTCACACAATATAAAACACTCTGAAGAAGAAAAGTGAGAATTACCCAAAATAGCAATACTAAAATGAGGATTCATATTCTATTATATATTCTCATCACATTCTTCTAAACATAAACACACACGCACACACACACATCCAATTTTATAGCCTGTGTTCATAAAGAGTTGGAGCTTAGAATCATCAGCAGTCTGATGCTAATTTGGAGTATCTTAGTCATCACAGTATAACATTATACTCGGCCCTGCTTAACTCTTAGTGTTGGCAAAATTGTGCTTTGAATTACTATATTTCTATTGATAGAGAGTCTTATGTAGCCGCACTAGCACATATCCTAATAAACTCATTGATAAACAGTCATAAGCAAAATAATTGCTTCCTTCTCCAAAATAGTGCCTTCCAGGGATATTTAAAATTGTACCTTTTTCACTTAGCTCCTTGTATTGTTTCATATTGAAAAGAGTCCTTATATTTAAGTTGATGTTGCTATGTACCTTCAAGTTTTTTCCAAATCATAGCAACTCTGAATAGGGTCTCCAAGGTATTAAATCTTTGCGGGAGCAGAAAGCCTCTCCGCTTTCTCCCATGGAGTGGCTAGCTTAGAAGGACCTTGTGGTTTGCAGTCTTATCGTATGCAGCTATCATGCTCCCTTATATTTAAGTTAAGAAAACTTAAATAATTAGAAATCTTGAAAATGAAAGCTAAAATAAATAAAATTTGAAATATTCTAACTATATAATTTAAATACTCATAGTCATCTCTATTTTTTTTGAACTGTAGATGCTATGCTCATACTTCAAATGATATCCTCTAGGTTACTGTTTATTTGTAAAGAGTTTGATTAAGTTGTAAGCAAGCATACACTATTTGATGTTATTATTAGATAGTTTTATGAAATATTTGATGTAGAAGAGACCATGAGAATTTGTCTTCTACAGCATTCAGTTCTGTTTTACAACGTTAATTCTACTTATCTTTCTCCAGTCATCTTATCAACCTTCTCCCTTTATTACATTCCTTCCTTTGTTCTTTCCCTTTTTTTCTGCTTTCCTTTCTGCCTTCCTTCATATAAATAATTTTCTTTCCTTTTTTATTCTTTTGCAAGCAAACTTGGTTGTAAGTTAAATATACACTTTGGTATCTGGACAGAGGCAGGTTTCAAAACAGTGGTCAAATTAAAATTATATCAAGTTACTGCAGTAAAATATCATTTTGTTGTTGTTAGGTACCATTGAGTCACAGAATGAAACACTGCCTGGTCTTGCACCATCCTTACAATTGTTGTTATATTTGAGCCCATTGTTACTGCCATGGTGCCTTTCAATCTTGTTGGGAGTCTTCCTCTTTTTCATTGACCCTCAACTTTACTAAGCATGATAGCCATCTCCAGGGACTTATCCTTTCTGATACCATGTCTAAAGAACAAGAGACTAAACCTCGTCATTTTCTTTCTAAGGAACTTTCTGTCTGTACTTCTTCTAAGACAGATTTATTTGCTCTTCTGGTAGTCCATAATATTTACAATATCCCTCATAGACACCATATCAGATGCATCTATTCTTCTGCTACCTTCATACTCCAACATTCACATGCATAAGAGGAAATTGAAAATACTATGGCTTGGGTCAGTTGCACCTTAGTCTTTAAACTGATATTTTTGCTTTTTAATACTTAAAGAGTTCTTTTGCAGCACATTTACCCAATTTAATATGTTGTTTGATTTCATGACTGCTGCTTTCATTAGCATTGATTGTGGATCCAAGCAAAATGAAGTTTTATGACAACTTCAGTCTTTTCTCCATTTATCATGATGTTATTCATTGGTCCAGTTGTGAGGATTTTCATTTTCTTTACATTGAGGTGCATTCCATACTGAAGGCTATAGTCTTTGATCTTTATCAATAATTATTTCAAGTCCTCTTTGCTTCAGAAAACAAGGTTGTTTCATCTGCACATCACAAATTGTTAATTAGTCTTCCTCCAAACTTGATGCCATGTTCTTTTTCATGTAATCCAACTTCTCCAATTATTTGTAAATCATACAGATTGAATAAGTATGGTTGAAGGATGCAACCCTGGCAGACTCCTTTCCTGATTTTAAACCCCTTATTCTGTTCCAACAAAGTTCCTCATGAGTATAATTAAGTGTTCTAGATTACCCATTTTTCCCAATGTTATCTGTAGTTTGTTTTGATCCACACAATTGAATATATTTGCATAATAAATAAAGCAAAAGTAAACATATATTTATTATACTCTGATTTTGCCAAGATTCATTTGATGTCAGCAATGATATCTCTAGTTGCATGTCCTCTTCTGAATCCAGTTTAAATTTCTGGGAGCACCCTGTTGATGCACTGTAATGACTTTTAAATTATCTTCAGCAAAATTGTATTTGCATGTAATATTGGTAGTGCTCTACAATTTTTGCATTTCACTGAGCCATCTCTCATTGGAATCAGCACAAATGAGGATCTCTTCCAATTGATTTTCTAGGTAGCGGTTTTTCAAATTTCTTGGCATAGATGAACCAGTGCCTCAATACTGCATTTGTTGAAACATTTCAACTGGTATTCTGTCAATTCCTGGAGCCTTGCTTTTCATCAGTACCTTCATTGTAGCTTAGAATTCTTCTTTCAATATGGTCACTTCTTAATGCTATGTTGCCTCATGAAAAGGATAATCATCGACCAGTTCTTTTTTATGTCATTCAATAATATGCCCATAAAATCTTTCAATATTGCAGTAGGCTTGAATTTTTTCCTCAGTACTTTCAGCTTGAGAGATGCTGAGCATGTTCTTTCATTTTTATTTCCTAACACCAGGTCTTTGTATCTTTCATTATAATACTTTACTTTGTCTTTTTGAATTGCCCTTTTAAATTTTCTGCTCAGCTCTTTTAGAATACTTACTCAAAATTTCTTATTTTGTGAATAACAACACAAAGCTTACAGAAAAATATTTTTTGTGTGCATTTTATATTTATATGTGTGTTACTCCCTAAGGCAAGGTGTAAATTCTCAAATAAAGTTTAAAACAACAACAACAAAAAAAACTTTTAAGGTTTTATTGAGATTTCATTGAAAGTTTACAGACAGGTCCATGAGTTTTACATTTAAAAGAAAACATAGACATCATTTTATCTCAATGATTGCAGTTTCCTCCATTCAACAACAGCTAAGCCACACCCTACCTGTGCTTCCCATTTCCATTCCACTCACCTTCCCACCCCTTTTCAAGTCTGTACTTAAGTAAATGTTGCCCTTTTAATTTTGAATAATCACTCATTTCATGGTGAGCACACCTTACTAGTGTTATTGTCCCCTATATACACCTATCTACTACTTGGCTGGAAATTGGTCCGCAAGGGTGAATTCCTTTCCAGACTTGAAGAGTGGACAAGTCCCAGAGTCTCAGGTTCCTCCAGAATCTTTCTTACCAATAAGCCTAGTCTTTTATTTCTGTAGTAATTTTGGGTTTTGTTCCACTTTTCCTCCTACTTTCTCTGGGAACTTCTAATGTGATCTCTTTCAGAGCAGTTGGTAGTGATAGCTAGGCACCATGTAGCTCTTCTGGTCTCAAGATCTGTGGAGACTGATGTTCACATGTTCCATTTGTCTGTTGGACTAATTGATTCCAAGCAAATTCAGTTTTCTTCACTGTCTCTCTTACTTGGACAGACCAATACGTGCACCTTAGATAGTTGTTCATGTGCTTTTAAGATCCCAGACAATGGTCACCAAAGTCAGATGTATAACATTGTGTTTGTGGACTGTTATGCCAGTTGACACTAGTGTCTCCTGAGACTATGGTCTTGAGTCTCCAGGACCACAAACTCATTGCCTTAAGATGTTTGATAATATCAAAGAAATATTGATCTTTTGCCCACTGTATGCTCTACCACATTCATAGTTGTGTTTGTAAGAATATCCTCTTTTAAACTCTTAACATATTTTATTTGTAGATGTACTACTACTCTTCTTCCTATACCTATTCAGCTTGTGTCTGTCTATGCATCTACTTGCAGAAAAGTGTTCTTCTAAGGTTGTGTATATTTCACTGTTTACCTCTTTCCATCTTATTCCAAACCTTCATCATTTTTTTCCAACCTCCCCCTTCTTGTATATTGCCCTCCCTGTCACCCAGTTAACATTTGACTACACTCTAGTCAGTGAATGACTCTCCCAGATAACCATAAAATAATGCTTCTTTTAGTATGAAAAACTTTTTTTAATTCAAATAAATAATTTTTAATGTACAAAGGGGAGTCAAAAATTATCCACATTCTGGCTGTAGAATTAATTTGAATTAACTTTTAAAAAAGACAATTACATCATTTTTTTAACATACTCTCCTTGTTTTTCAATACCCTTTGTCCATCTGTCAATAAGATTTTGTATTCCCATATTAGAAAAAAAATGTTTTAGGCTGAACTGTAAGCCACACATGCACCACTCTCTTCACTTCTTCATCAGAGGTGAATCTTCGTCTTTGAAGGGTTGCTTTCAGGAGATCAAACAGGTGAACGTCCAAAGGAGCAAGATCAGAACTATGGAGAGGATGCTTTAACACCTCAAAAGAAACCTTTACAGAGTATCACCAGTGTGGGCAGAGGTGTGTGGACATGCATTATCATGCAAGATCACAAAGCAATGCCCTTGAATAGTAATCCTATGTGTTTAATACAAAATTTAGGCTTTAGTGAGCATCTTACTGTAATGAGCACTGTTGATTGTTGGATCTTTTTCATGATAGTGTTCCAATGCTGGCTCTTGAGAAACCAAGAAAATTTTAAGCATCACTTTTCCAGCTAATGGTCTACTTTTTAAATATATATATAAAATGTTTTATTGTGAATTGTGTAATAGTTTATATGGGAGAACATTAACTTTACATTCGTCCTATCGTATATAATTTCATTGTCATGGTTACAATGCCCTCCATGTGTCATCAAGCAACTAAGGGGCATACGCTGCAAGCCTGCCCCCTGGTCATCAGCACACAGACCTTCTCATTCTCTGGGTCTAGAGTCCCCCAGCCGCTCCATCAATCCATGTCATCATCTCTGCCTCCATCTCTGGCATCACTGTTTCTCTGGGTAGGGTCCTGTGTTCTTCTCTTCTCCCTTGATGGTCCCAGGACCTCCGTTCCTGGAATGCAAAGTCAATCACTCCCCTCTTTTAGCTACAAAATGTCTACTTTACATTTCCAATCCTCACAGTCAGTCCTGATAACAATTATTCACTATTGTACCACAAGAGACTTATCCTTATCTCCTTTCATCAGTCCCACACAGACAGATTGGATACTACTCAATGGAGATTCTACCTTCCTCTGCGCCCTGTGGATCTAGGCTCCCTCTTGGAAGCTTGTAAGGCAGTCAATTATTTCCTCTGTAGCCACCCATGTTGGGTAGCCAATGTCCAAGTTTCCCATCCCTGTCTAATCTATGTATGGAGGGGGTGGGAATGATCCTCGCTGTAAAGATTTGTTC
>NW_006408593.1:2741825-2751405 GCF_000296735.1 Chrysochloris asiatica | reverse complement strand
CCTTTAGTATGGGTTCTTTTTCTTAGTCTTCTACAGTAGTGGTCCTATGCAGTATTTATCCTTTTGTGACTTACTAATTTCACTCAATATACTATCCTCAAGGTTTATCCATGTTATGCGGTGGCTTGCAGCTTCCTTGTTAATCTTCAAGGTAACATAATATTCCATTGTGTTTATGTATCAAAGTTTATTTATCCATTCTTCAGTTGATGGACACTTAGGCTGTCTCCATCTTTTTGCTATTGTAAATAGTGCTGCTATGGACACTGGTGTGCATATATCTACTCGTGCTATCGCTTGTATTTCTTGTGGGTAAGTACCAAGTAGAGGAATTGCTGGATCATAAGGTATTTCTATTTCCAACCTTCTAAGGAAGTGCCATATTGCTTTCTAGAAAGGTTGGACCATTTTTCAATCCCACCAGCAATGCAGGAGTTTCTCCATCTGTCCAGATCCTGGCCAACATTTATTGTCCTCTACTTTTTTGGTCATTGCTGTTATTGTTGGTGTGAGATAATATCTCATTGTTGTTTTTATTTGTATCTCTCTAATGGAGTCCTGGTGTGGTGCTGTGGGTTAATGTGCCAGACTGCAAAGCTGTTTGAACTGCAAGGATGTCAGTTCAAGATGACCAGCTGCACCTTGGAAACGCTATACAGTGTCACTGTGGGTTGGAATTAACTCGATGACCCTACACAACAACAACAACAAATGGCTAGTGATCATGAACATTTCTTCATATGTTTGTTGGCTGCCCAGATATCCTCCTTGGTGAAGTGCCTGTTCATGTCCTGTGCCCATTTTTTAATTGGGTTGTTTGTCTTTTTCTTTTGGAGGTGTTGTATTTTCCTATATATTTTAGAAATAAGTCCCTTGTCTGATGTGTCATTGCAAAAGATTTTTTGCCCATTCTGTGGGTTGCCTTTTTACTCTTCTGGTGAAGTATTTTGATACACATAAGTTTTTAATTTTTAGTATGTCCCAATCATCTATTTTGTCTACTTTGGTTTGTGTAGTTTTCAAAATGTTTGGTAGTCTGTGTATTCCCTGAGTTATTGCTCTCACAGTTGTCCCTATTTTTTCATTGATGGCCTTCATAATTTTGGGATTCACATTTAGGTCTTTAAGCCATGCTGAGTTGAGTTTTGTATAAAGTGTGACGTAAAGGTCTTGTTTCAGTCTTTTGCATATCGCTTTCTAGTTATGCCATATATTTAGGTACTTTGTCAGAAATCAGTTGACTGTATGTGGATGGGTTAATTTCTGAATTCTTGATTCTGTTCCATTGATCTGTGTATCTTTCATTATACAAGTACCAGGCTGTTTTGACCACTGTAGTAGTGTAATAAAATTTGAAGTCGGGGAGTGAGAGGTTTCTAACCTTATTCTTCTTCTTCAGCAGTGCTTTGCTTATCCTGGGTCTCTTTCTTTTCCATATAAAGTTTGTAATTGTTTTTTCCACTTCTTTGAAGAATGTCATTAGAATCTGGATTGGGATTGCATTATAAGTGTAAATTGCCTTGGGCAGTATTGAAATTTTCACAATGTTAAGTCTTCGTATCCGGGAGCATGGTACATTCTTCCATTTTTGTAGGTCTCTTTTGGATTCTTGTAGTAGTGTTTTGTAGTTTTCTTTGTTTTCTCTGGTTACATTTATTCCTAGATATTTCATCCTTTGGGCAGCTATTGTAAATGGTATTTATTTCTGCTCTAATCTTTATTATTTCTTTTCTTTTGGTGGCTGTAGGTTCCCTCTGTTGGGTTGTTTCTAATTGTTGTAGATGCTGTGTTAATGTGTTAATTTTGGTTCTTTCTTGTTTTTGGATGTGTGCATTTATTGTAATAATTTGTCCTATCAGCACCACTTTCACCATGATCCAAAGATTTTGTTATATTGTGTTTTCATTCTAATTTGTTTCTAGTAATTTTGTGAGTTCACGTTTAATTTCTTCTACTACTCGGTCGCTTTTCAGCAGGGTGTTATTCAGATTCCATGTATTTGACTTTATTTCCTTGGTCTTACTATTGTTGATTTCTAATTTGATAGCATTGTGGTCTGAGAAGATGCTTTGTAGTATTTTGATATTTGTGAATTTATGGAGGTTTGTTTTGTGGCCTAACACATGGTCTATTCTGGAGAATGTTCCATGTGCACTGGAAAAGAATGTGTATTGTGCAGTTGTTGGATTGAATGCTCTGTACACATCTATGAGGTCCAGTTGGCTGATTATGTTGTTTAGTTCTTCTGTGTCTTTGTCAAGTTTCTTTCTGGTTGTTCTTTCCATTTTTGAAAGTGGTATGTTAATATTAAAATCACCCACAATTATTGTAGATTCATCTATTTCTTTCTTCAAATCTATTAGAGTTTGCTTTATATATTTTGGATGTCTTTCATTGGGAGCATAGATATTTATTATGGTTATGTCATCTTGTTCAATTGTCCCTTTAATCATGAGAAAATGTCCATCTTTATTATGCTGGTTTTTGCCTTAAAGTTTATTTTATCAGAGATTAGTACTGTCACTCCTGTTCGTTTTTTACTGTAATTAGCTTGGTATATATTTTTTTCATCCTTTGAGTTTTAATCTGTTTTTGTCTCTGTGTGTGAGATGTGTCTTTTGCAGACAGCACATTGAAGGATCTTGTTTTCTTATCCATTCTGCCACCCTCTGTCTCCTAACTGTTGCATTTAATCCATTTACATTCAATGTAATTATCGATAGGTATGGATTAATTACTGTCATTATGTTTGTTTGTTTTTTTTTGGTGGGGGGGTGATGTTGCTACTTTCTTTGTTCTGTGTGTCTTACTTTGCTGAGTTCATGCTTTTTGTGTTCTTTCTTGTGAGTTTCCTCAGAGTTTTAATGTTTCCGTGCTCTTTTTGGATTTTAATTTTCGTGGTATGTTGTGAAGTGTGAAATTTCTTTGAAGTTACCTTATATTCCATTAACTTTTTCCTCCATTTAGTGCAGTCTATTTTATGCTGTAATCTACCTGATCTTCTCACCATCTGGATCTCTGTATCTACGGGTTTACCGTCTTTTACATTGAAATTGTTTTGATCATAGACTACCCAAATTCTTTGAGTTTGGTCTTATAGTTTTGTTCACTTCTTGAGTCTTCCTTCTATTGATTTAGTTCTGAGAGGTGCTGCTACGTAAGTCAGTGTCTGGTTGCTGTCTGTTCTTGTTGGTTCTCAGTCCACAGAACTCCCTTTAGGATGTTTTTCAGTGCAGTGTTGGCTTTGGGAAAATACCTTAGCTTCTGTATTACTACTACTCTACTACTGCTATTAAATTCTAATATGTAAATGTACTACTACTACTAATTAGTAAATGTACTACTACTACTAATTAGTAAATGTACTACTAATGCTAATAACTAATTAGTAAATAAGGTGCTCTGGTAGCTTAGTGGTTACTGACAGCAAGGTCAGCAGTTACAAACTACCAGCTGTTCCACGGGAGAAAGATGAGGCGTTCTGCTCCTATAAAGATTTAGAGCCTTGGAAACCCTGTACAGGGTCGTTATGAGTTGGAACTGACTCCACGGCACATAACAGCAGCATACCAGCAATAGTAGTACATTTTAGTTTTGAGAACACTAAAATGTTTCAAGGCAGGATAAACTGAGATCACACAGTTTATGATGAAGTTGAGACTATCTTTGTTCAGAAGAATGAGATGTCATTATTTTGCAATGATGTCCAAGTTTTGGCACTTGTAGCAGGACTGCAAGATTGGTTTGAAGCATCATATTGGCTGTTCAAACTCACCAGTAGCTCCTTGGAAACCCTATACTGAGTTGCTATGAATCAGAACTGATTTGATGGCACTTAACAACAAGAAGCTAAATTAGAAAGCTCTCTGAAGACTACTCATTTTCACTTCCTACTAAAGAAGACCTTATTTTGTACATCCCATTTAATTTTTTGCCTGTCTCAGAGTTGAGCTTTTGGGATGCTAATTTGTCAGCTAATAAAAATACACTGTTACAATTCTTAATTGACTGACAGGCTAAATTTCTTTTTCTAACTTTTTTTCAGTTAAACACTCAAATTTAGATTCTAGGGAAATTTTATAACTGCTACTTATTTCCAAATACCTTTCTGGATAGATTTTTACTAAGAGTTTCAATTTTATTACTAAAGTAGCTCAGATAGAAGAGTATGTTCTTCATGAACAGCATGTTTTGGTGCTTGATTGTCATTGTATTTAAGATAAAATAATCTCTCTCTCTCTCTCTCTCTTTTTTTTTCTTGACCCATCTGCACATTATAAGGGAACTAGATGTCAAGGCTATTTATTAAATCATGGTAGGCATTGCTAGTTTAGTAAGGCTGTTATTTGCTGCAGCATAAGACAGGTAATTAGTTATATATCCATGAGTAATTTTGAAATGTGACAACTCCCTTGATAATCATCATCAGCGTATCTTCAGTTTCTTAAAATGGCAAGAATCCCCTTGAAATCTTTAATATTACCCACATTCACAGACTAAAGACATGGGTTAATTATCTACACCTTAATTTATACTATGCTCAGTCAAAACTGAACACTTGATATACATACTGACCTCCAAGCTGTGCAGTATTTCTAGTGATTGCTAAACTCTTGAAAACATTAGACTAACCTTGAGCATTAAACTTGTAAATTTACATTTTACCTTTTTCACTTTTGTCATCTAATCCTTATTGTGTTCTTTCTTTATGAAAAACTTACATAAATGAATCAAGGCCAAAGTCTGGAGAATTTCATTAAATACCTTGTATGTTTATTTCAAACTATGTTTCAGGTTCATTTTCAACCTTTCCAAATATTATGTGAGGTTTGAATTTTTGTTCCCCTTTTCCTCTTTTCCTTTTGGAAAACATACTTCTGGAGACCTGCAGGATCCTCTGAAACTCTCATTCTCTCATAAAGTTATCTCTAAGCCCTACTCACTCAGTCTGCTGCACCATGTCCTGCCCTTGCATTGTTTATTAGAGCTCCCAAAATGGAGACTTTTTTTTTTTTCTTAGAGTAATTGTGATGCATTGGTATATTGGCACTGCACATTCCTACTAAAATGTGCAGTGCCAATATACTATGGGAAATGTTGTGGTTGGTGTTAGGTGCCATCAAGTTGGTACTGACTCCTAGCGACCCTATGTACAACAGAATGAAATACTGCCTGGTCCTGGGCCAACCTCACTATTGTTGCCATGCTTGAGTCCATTGATGCTGCCATTTTGCCAATCCATCTCGCTGGGGGTCTTCCTGTTTTCTCTGACCCTCCACCTTATCAAACATGATATCCCTCTCCAGTGACTGGTCCCTCCTGACAATATGTCTGAAGTATGAGAGATGAAGTTTGGCCATCCTGGCCTCCAAGGAGCACTCTGGCTGCATTTATTCCAACACAGATATGTTGGTTCTTTTGGCAGCCCGTGATATTTTCAATATTCTCCTCCAACACCATAACTCAAAGGCATCAGTTCTTCTATGGCTTCCTTATTCTCTGTACTGCTTTTGAGATTATTGAAAATACCATGACTTGGAACAGGCACACGTTAGTCCTCAAGTTGACACCTTTGCTCTTCAACACTTTAAAAATATTTTGTGCAGCAGATTTGCCTAATGCTGCTTGCTTCCATGAGTGTTGATAGTTGATCCAAGAAGAATGAAGTCCTTGACAACTTCAGACTTTTCTCCGTTGATAAGAATGTTGTTTATTGGTCTAGTGTTGAGAATACTGTTTTCTTTACATTGAGATGCAATACATACTGAAGGCTGTGTTCTTTGATCTTCAGCAGTAAGTATTTTAAGTTCTCTTCATTTTTAGCAAGCAAGGTTGTATCATCTGCATATCACAGGTTGTTAATGAGTCTTTCTCCAATCCTGATGCCATGTTTTTCTTCATATAACCGAGCTTCTTCGATTATTTGCACAGCATGCAAGTTGAATTGAATGGTGAAAGAATACAACCCTGTCACACATCTTTCTGAATTTTAAACCATTCAGTGTTCCCATGTTCTGTTCAAGCAACTGCCTCTTGGTCCATGTACAGATTCCTCATGAGCACAGATAAGTATTCCAGAATACTTATACTTCACAATGTTGTCCATAGCTTGTCACAATCCACACAATTGAAAGCCTTTGTGTAGTCAACAAAGCACAAGTAAATATCTTTTTTATTTTCTCAGCTTTCAGCCAAGATCTATCAGATTTTACCAATGGTATCCTTGGTTCCGCTGATGCAGACCGTGTCGACAACACAGGCCGCAGTCTCTGAGGAAAAAATTCTGGCCACTGGCAGTCATAACAAATTGTTTTTCATCTTAGTGTTCAGTTATGTTTTTTATTTAATTCCAAACATGAGCCCTTAATGTCCACAGATAAATGTAGTATTTTCCTAAAGCTGAAAACTGTAAAGGTTTCAAAGGTCAAGCCTTTCTCAAGGATTAACTGAAAATAGTTTAGCTACTTCACAGTTCTTTGTTCTACAGACAAAAAAGACATCCTCCCTGAATCTGTCCCAGGTGTTAGCTTTTCAGCCAAGTTCCTGAAAACCTGGCTCAGGAAGCCAAAACAGCAGGACTCCGCCCAAGCCTTTTGTCCTTCCCTTTCACCTTCTCTCAACTGAGCTCAGGGGCTATAGATATGTTAATTTGGCTTGAGAAACCAAGTTGCAGGCCTGGGATTCGAACCAGCGAACTACGATGTGAAGTTATCTGAATGTCTGGAAAATTACTGATGTTAGCTGTACCTTGTCTTAATCCCTCCCAGCTTGGTGTGAAGCTCCTCCCCTAAATAAAACCAAGATGCAGGCCGGCCCAGGTGTGGATTACAGGTTGGAGGGCATGCAGTAAAGATTACAGGGCAGTGAGTTGCTGCCTGCAGAGGCCATGATGCCTGTAGTCACAAGTCTGCCCACCAGTGATGCATCTACCCTGGTTTCGGGGTGCCTCATTGTCCCCCTCCTTCTGTCTGTCTGTGTATTCTTTTGCTGTCCCTATCACTGCTGGATCTCCCCTCCTCGTGAACCAAACACTCGTGAACAACACAACTATGTCAAGGTCTGTCCCCGGCAGTTCCACGTCGTCTTCTGAATCTGGCTTGAACCTCTGGAATTTCTCTGCCAATGTATGCTTGAAGCCATTTCTGTATTACCTTTTATAAAATTTTACTCGTATGGGATATTGAAGATATTATCCGATGATATCCACATTCCACTGGGTCACCTCTCTTTGGAATGGTCATTAAGAAGAGAAGAAAGTAGGAAAAGATCAAAATGGATGTCAGTAGAGACACAAACTTGCTCTCTAGTATAGAGATGCTAAAGCAAATGAAAGAAATGAGGAGGTACAAGAGCTGAACAGAAAATTTCAAAGGTCAGCTCAAGAAGACAAAGTCAAATATTACAACGAAATGTGCAAAGATTTGGCGTCAGAAAACCAAAAGTGAAGAACACGTTCAGCGTTTCTCAAGCTGGGGGAACTGAAGTATAAATTCAAGCCTCGACTTTTGTTATTGAAGGATTCTCTGGGCAAATTATTGAATGATGCAGAAAACATCAAAAGAAGATGGAAGGAATACACAGAGTCACTGTTCCAAAAGGAGTGATTGGTGTTCGACCATTTCAAGAGGTAGCATATGATTAACAGCCAATGATACTGAAGGAAGAAGTCCAAGGTGCATTGATGAAATTGGGAAAGAACAAGGCACCAAGAATTAATGAAATAAAAATTGAAATCTTTCAAGAAAGTGAGGCGGCATTGGAAGCACTCATTCATCTATGTCAAAAAATTTGGAAGACAACTATCTGGCCAACTGATTGAAAGAGATTTATATTTGTGCCCTATAGGAAATGTTGATGTTGATGTTGTTGTTGTTGTTGTTGTTGTTGTTATGTGCCGTGGAGTGGGTTCCCACTCATAGCGACCCTGTAAAGGGCTTCCGAGGCTGTAAATCTTTACGGGAGCAGAAAGCCTCATCTTTCTCCCGCGGAACAGCTGGTAGTTTTGAACTGCTGACCTTGCGGTTCACAGTCCGATTCGTAACCACTACGCTACCAGATAGTAGATGTTAAATTTGGGAAACAGCCAAAGGCAACTTGTATTAATTGCTTTTCAAGCTGTAAGCACCACAACAAGCACATTTCTTAGTAATGTCCCTAACCACTTAAGAATTATTCATCCTATTTTAAGATAGTGCCTTTCCATTTTCTACAGTTATTTTATCATTTAGCAGTTCTATCAGCAGTATTTGAAATCAAGAGTTAGAGAGTTAGAGAAAATAGACCAACTTTGCATGTTTAGAATGTGACCGAGTCACATCCACTTGGAATTCACATCCTGACATATATATTGAAGGTAGTATGGTGGTTGGTGATCAACTATTAACCTCTAAGTCAGTGGCTCAGATCTACCAAATTCTTTGTAGTTGAAAGACATAGCAATCTGCTTTCATAACGATAGCAGCCTTGCAATTCCTGTGGGCCATTTCTACTCTGTTACTCTGAGTGAACAGTGATGGATGATAAAGGACCTAAAGAGGACGGTAAAAGATAGAAGACCTAGTCATGGTTTTTCTAGGACTCAAAGATCTCAGAATGAATGTGCCAGAGAAAAGTCTGTTCTTTAGCAAAGTTAATCTTAGAAGAATAATCTATTTCAAGTTACAGTATTTTTTCCACTTTGCAGTGGAATTTTTGAAGAACATTAAAATGTCTATTTCAGTATCTTGTAAGCATAACTTTATATAGAATGAGAAAGTATAGGGTAAAGGAAGGAAATACTTGTTGCTTTGATGCTGCAGTGGTGATACACTTTGAATATATTGCCTGTGCTTAGAGATGATAAGTCAAATCTCTTTATAGTGAATGCCTCTGTATCTCTTTCTGCCCAGGCAGATAGTTCTATCCACCACCTGTTGTGGTCTTTCTATTATATCCTTACAATTAGTGTTTCCTACAGAGATTCCTGGTGTGGCATTGTGGGCTAATGCGCTGGACTGCAAAGTCAGTTTGAACTGTAAGGTCAGCAGTTCAAATGCATCAGCCACTCCTTGGAAATCCTATACAGGGTCACTATGAGTTGAAATGGGACTTGAGGGTACTTTAAAACAACAGCAAAAGAGATGGAGCTCTTGAAAGATCCAGAATTACTCCATTTCCTGGGTCAATTCACTCACAATTATGAAATAATTTACTCTGACAAAATGACAATTAAAAGAGGGACAAACAGGGACTTGTTTGAAGGTTCTACCAGGGAGGCAGAACTACTCAAAATAATAGTGAGATGCAATCTCATCCCAGCATTAATACTAAAGTTCAAAAAAACAGAAAACAACAAATGCTGGTGAGGGTGGGGAGAGTTTGGAACCCCTATAACCTGCTGATAGGATTGTAAAATGTTACAACAGTGGAAAATGAGATGGCGCTTCCTTAAAAATATGGAAATAGAAATGCTGTGTGAACCAATGGTTCTTCTATCTGGTATATATAGTAGAGAAATAGGAACCACAATACAAATAGATAAGTGTATACCTTTGTTCATCTCAACTCTATTCACAATAGCAAAAAGATTGAATCAAACTAA
>NW_006408593.1:2729972-2741725 GCF_000296735.1 Chrysochloris asiatica | reverse complement strand
ATATATATATATATATATATATATATATATGCATATATTGTCTCTCTATATATACAGTCTCTCTCTCTATCTATCTATATACACACACACAATCAAACAGTATGCAATAATAACAATCAATCTGTAAAATACATTGTAACATGAATGAACCTGGAGGACAAGAAAAAGCTTTCATACTAAAAGAAAAATTATTTGATTATTACCAGGGTTGGAAATATAGGAGGAGTAATTCACTTGCTAGAAGGTAGACATTGTGACTTGGGTAAAGGGAAAGGTAATTTACAATAAGAAGGAGGTTGGCAGAAGAATGATGAAGCAGGGAAAGACACACTGAGGAGTGCAGGTGTTAAAGACAACAGAGGTAAATACTGTTTTATAAACAATCCTACAATTACTGTGGTCTATGCGTAGATGGCCAAACTTCGTCTCTCATGCTTCAGACATATTGTCAGGAAGGACCAGTCACTGGAGAAGGATATCATGTTTGGTAAAGTGGAGGATGAGAGAAAAAGAGGAAGAGCCCAATGAGATGGATTGATCAAGTGGTAGCACTGATGGACTCAAGCATGGCAACAATAGTGAGGTTGACCCAGGCTCTGGCAGTGTTTCCTTGTGCTGTGCATAAGGTCGCTATGGGTACCGACTCGATGGCACCTAGCAGCAACAACAACAACAAATGGGTAGATACATGGATAGACAGGTATGTGGGAATGGCTGTGGGAAAGAGAGTGGAAATATACCCACAAATATATAAAAATTTGATAGAGAATATCTGTACATGTGTATTTTTCTTTTCTGTTAACATCCATGAATATGGTAGACCAATACAGGAAGTAAAGTTGATAAACTTAGACATTCCCAGACCTCTTGAGGGAATAAGTTGCTAGGCCTCAAAATAAGTTGCTATAAGCTCAGGACCATAGTCTTGGGGAACAACATGATCAGTTAATACAGCATAGTACACAAAGACAATGTTGTGCATCCTACCTTGATGGTTAGTGATTGGGATCTTAAAATCTCATGAGTGGCCTTCTAAGATGCACTATTTGTCTCTCTGTAAGGAGGGAAAAAGAGTGATGAAAATTGTAGTCTCTTAAGAATGATAAACCATATGAACATCAGTCTTCATGACTCTGAGACCAAAAGTAGTAGCCAGTGCCTGGTTACCACTACCAACTACACTGAAAGGGATCACATTAGAAGGTAACTGACAGAGTGGGAGTAAATGTGGAACAAAACTCAAAATCATAATAAAGACCAGGCTTACTGATCAGGTAGAGAATGATGGAACACCAACACTATGGGCATATGGTCACTCTCCGTGTTCACAAACTTTAATTCTTGTGTGTAGTATTAAATCTCTGGTCACCACTATTCAGCAACCTTGCCTGTTGACTATCACTTTAAGCAGTGGATGGCCATTCCAATTAACATTACCTTACAGGGAGAAAACAAGAATTTCTGGGTTTTTTTTTTTTTTGAGTATTTGACCATTTTGTTTAACAGCCAGTATTTCTTCTGAGGAAACAAATAGAGTCCAAAGTCAGATCTGAGGACAAGGAAGTGGACTGAGTGATGTTACAGTGAGAGGACTGCAATCATTGAGATGAAGCAAATGTATGGCTTATTGAATACAAAACAAATTTCCCTGAATGTAACATCACTTATTCTACTTCCTTTCTGTGTTTCTTGTTTCTATTCATCCTTTCAAAATCATTCTGAATTTTGTTCTTGGGTAAAATACTGCCCTTTGGATCTTAAATAGTTGACCCTTTTATTGTGCAAGTATCTCATAGTGTTGTTGTGTCCCCTACATACCTGATTGGCTGAAAAGAGAGTCTTGACAGTGAGTTCATTTTTCTCATTAGTTCAAAGAATTACAATCAGCTTCTAACCTAAATGTTGGTGATTCAAATCTACCCAGTGTCTCTGTGGAAGAAAAGGTCTGGTGATCTTCCATAAAGATTCCTGTCAAGAAACCCTATGGGACAGTTCTGCTCTGTAACACATAGTGTTGCCATGAATTGGGGCTGATCTGACCTCAGCTAACAGTAAATACAGTTTCCTTGACATCTACTTGACTGTTATCTGATAAATTATTAAAACCATTATTCTAATAAAATATCTCCAAGACCAATGCTTTAGTGCCTAGTAGAGTAACAAATGGTGATTAAAGGGGGAATGAATTCAGTGGATTGGGACTTATCCCCTATGTTAAACTGGCTAGTGTAATATTTAAGTATATTTTATGTGTTGAGAAAGATTTTTGTTGTTGTTAGTGGTAAGGTTTTTTTTGAGGGAAGGGGGCAAAATTTTTACTGCATTAAAGGGTTTGTAAATGACAACTCTACAATTAATTTTATTTTTTATAGATAGCTGACAACTGATGAGTACATGTCACATGGAATAAAATTCCTACCTTTTGAATGTAAAAAGACGAATCTTGCTTTACTTGTTTTTAATGATCTTTATCTTCAAACAACCTAAACAAAATTTGACAGAAAGGCTAGGAATAAAGTAGCTCACCACAATTCCTGACCAGACCACAAAAGTACTATGTTGCTGTTGTTGTTAAGTGCCGTGGAGTCGATTCCAACCCATAGCGACCCTGTATAGGGTTTCTGAGGAGCCGCTGGTGGACTTGAACTGCGGATCTTACAGTTCAAATCACTTTGCAGTCAGGCACATTAACCCACAGCACCACACCAGGACTCCACGAACCTGTAAATATAAAAGATACAGTAATTTTACATTTTCTGTTGAATTATGAAACCATTGCTTTGAAATCATGTGAAGTAACATACACTTGCTATGTTTAGTTAAGATTGAACTTGAAAGGAAAACAACCTAATTTTCCTCCATTAATGCCCTTAATTATGCTGAATGATAATGAAATTTTCATTTTAGCATTAATTTACTTTAGAAACTGCACTGGTAGGCTCATTTTACTCTTTGTCTCTACGTTTTGTTTTGTGCTTGTTTCTTTTTGCCCTCATCTATTTCCTAAAAGTTGAATAAAAACCTAAGAAAATAAAAATGTGTTTCACAGAGGGATTAGAACTGATTGACATGACAGTAGAAATATACGTTTCCTTTTTTTGTGAATTTTCTTTTTTGTTGATGTTGAGAGTATATATAGCAAATAAAATATATATCAATTGAACCATTTCTACATGTGCAATTTAGAGACATTGTTTATATTTTTCAAATTGTGAATCTATTCACACCCTCCTGTTCTGAGTTGTTCCTCCCTTATTAACATAAACTCATAATTCCCTAACATTCCTATCTAATCTTTGGAATTACTATTGTCAATCTGCTCTCGTACAGATAGTTCTTTAAAAAACTTAATACTCAAGATCTACCTTTAGTACTAATTCATTTAGACTACTTTTTTGTGGTTGTCTTATTTTTATTATTTTAGTGTAATTTGGATGAAAGTTTATAGAACAAAATGACATTCATTCCAATGCCCACACATAACAGCACTTTTCTTGTTTCCTTCCTGTTTTTACTATTTTGTTTCCATTTGTTCTTTCTTCTTCCCTCCTGCTTTCTGACTTTATCCCTAAGCTAACACTGCCCTTTTGAGATCACAGATTTGATTGTTCTAAGGTGTGCATATCTCGGTGGTGCTGTTAACTTTATAGACAAATTTATCGCTTGGCTGAAAATTGAGTCATGGGTGTGAGTTCAACTCTAGGCTTGAAGGGTGCAATACTCTTGATTGGTCCACCAGTTATGATCAGATCAGTTATTGTTAAGTGTTGGTAAGTGCTATCGAGTCTTTTCTGACTCATAGTGGCCCTATATAGTGTTTCTGAGGAACGTTTGTTTTAGCATTTTCATTATTTTGAATTTTGCTCCATGTTTTTCTCCCACTCCTTCCAAGCACTCCTGTTGTGATCCTTTCAAAGGGTCAGCAATGGTAACTGGGCACTGTCTAGTTCTGGACTCAGGCTTCAAGATGGTTGGTTTTAAAGATATTTCACAGGACATTTTTCTTTGTTGTTGTTGAGTGTCATTGAGTCGGTTCTGACCCATAGTGACCCTGTATAGGATTTTCAAGAAGTGGCTGGTGAGGTTGAACTGCCGACCTTGTGATTCAAACTGGCCTTACAGTCCTGTACATTAACCTACAGTGCTGCACCAAGACTCCAAATACTATCTTTGGGTAATAGGATTTAATGCACCTTCCATGACACCTAAAAGTCTGGAGGCCATGATAATTTTAAATCTATTCTGAACTTTCATCCTTTGGTCAGGATTCTTACATGGAATCCTTGATCAATATGCTCCGTAATGGTAGCTGGAAACCAAACATTTCTTCTGACTCTTAATATTGTAAGAATGTTTCATTAAAATGTGGTCATTTCTAAAGTCCCAAATGGATTCACAAAAATAGTATTAAAAGCATACATTAATGTAGTAGACTTTCATCTTAGAAAACATATATAAAAATAAACAATTCTTCTGATGTGTTTTGTTAATATGGATACCATTTTTTAAAATATGTTAATTATTCACTTTATAAGTCATCATCTCAATGGATCAACTACGATAATCACATTCTTCTACAAAATAGGATGGCTTGGGGAGTACAGATTATGAAATAAGAATAAATAAATATGGCCCTTTCTGTGTTGTCTTAATTATTTTTATTTATATGCATTTTTATCTTTGATAAAATTACATTACAAAATGAGATCATGCCTAGCTTACTGGTGAACACTCTAGTTGCCATTTTGTTGAATTATATTTATGGAAATCTCACTTGTACCAGAGTAGAACTGTACTCCCTGAAGTTTTCAATGTTTGATTTTTCAGAAGTAGATGGCCAGTGGTGCTTATAGGTAGACTTTAACTTACAAGTTTTTGGTTAATTGTTAGCACCACTCTGGAACTGCACTGCTGAGCAAGACCTTATTGTTTTGAAAATTGGGCAATTGATGCAAATATTTTAAGGGTACACATTGTTGATCAGACAAGAATATTTGGTGGAATGAGGGAGGTGATAAGAGAGATCACCGACTTCCATTTTTATTCCTACATCTTCAAACAGCTGTGGTGAACTATTTGATTAGTTGACTTCTACCATGGTAGTGATGGTGTGTCATGTGGAGTCAGTTCTGACTCATACAGACCCTGCATAGAGTTTCCAAGGCTGGAAATCTTTATGGTAGCAGGAAGACTTATATTTCTCCTATGGACTGGCTGGTAGTTTCAAACTGCTGACCTTGAGGTTAATCAGCCTGACTCATAACCACTATGCTACCAGAGTTCCTTGACTCCTACCACAAACCCACAAAAATCCAAATGTGTTGCCATCAAGTTACTTCTGACTCATAGTGAACCTAAAGGACATACAGAGTAGGATAGCCCCAAGGATTTCCATAGCTGGAAATCTTAACAGAATCCACTGAACAACAGAGCTAATTGTTTCATCAGTAGAACTAGGGAATGCAGTTCTAGTCTGGCACACATGAAGTTGCTATAGATCAAAATCAACACAATGACAACTGAAGTGCTCAGCAATGTGGCAGGCTTATGGATTCAAATCAGTGCCCTTTTGATTTATAGCAGAGCACTTAACTTCTCTATCACCAGAGTTCCTCTGTGGGCTTCAAAGGCGTAGAAACTATGTATGTTAATGTAGAATTAGTTGAGTGTATAATAAACAACATTCTTATCAATGGAGAAAAGTCTGAAGTTGTCAAGAACTTCATTCTTCTTGGATCAACTATCAACACTCATGGAAGCAGCAGTCAAGAAATCAAACGACGTATTGCATTAGGCAAATCTGCTGCACAAGACCTTTTTAAAGTGTTGAAGAGCAAAGATGTCAGCTTGAGGACTAAGGTGTGCCTGACCCAAGCTATGGTATTTTCAATAACCTCATATACATGTGAAAGCTGGGCAGTGAATAAGGAAGACCATAGAAAAATTGGTACTTTTGAGTTATGGTGTTGGAGGAGAATATTGAAAGTGCCATGGGCTTCCAAAAGAACCAACATATCTGTGTTGGAACAAGTGCAGCCTGATTGCTTTGGAGGCCAGGATGGTCAAACTTCGTCTCTTATACTTCAGATATATTGTAAGGAGGAACCAGTTGCTGAAGAAGGATATCGTGTTTGGTAGGGTGGAGGGTCAGAGAAAAAGTGGAAGACCGTCAGCTAGATGGATTGGCAAATTGCCAGCATTAGTGGGCTGAAGCGTGGTAATGATAGTGAGGTTGGTCCAGGATCGGGCAGTGTTTCTTTCTACTGTGCATAAGGTCTCTACGAGTCAGTACTAACTCGATGACACCTAACAACAATACCAACAACAACATCAAAAAGAGATTCCCTAGTCTAGGACCCACATGAGACCTATAATGGTCATCAGCTTTGTATCTGTTACACTCCTTTTTCATACATGACAATTATGTATGATCCAAGCCTGCACTTTTTTTGAAGTCGGTACACTGAACCTGTGAGCTGCTTGGTACAGGCCTGATAATTTTTTATTCTACAAGGTTACATCCAGTCACCAGTAAAAAATGATGTAGGAGTTGACCTTTAACGCTCAAATTTGTCTTAAAAAAAAAGTTACAAGGATATAGGATTATGTAAAATTGGTGATGTTGGCTTCTCATTCAAACAATTTTCTCATCATAGTGAAGGTAGAGTACAAGTCTTCCTTGTAGCACAACATAAATGCTTCTCTGTGGTTTTAGGAAATTATAAAACACCTCTCTTGAAAGAAAAAAAGTCCGAGCTTGGAGCTGATTCAACCTGGTTCAATTATGGCTGAGAATGTGACACGGAAGTAGATCTGAATTTTTTTAAATGTATGTAACTGGAACAATAAATTCCTGTTGGTATTAAGTGCCATTGAGTCTGTTCTAACTCACTGTGACCTTTCATAGGGTTTCCAAGGAGCAGCTGGGGAGTCTCATTCTCCGACCTTGAAGTTAAAACCTACCTTGAGCTCCAGTGCTTTATCCCACAGTGCCACTGGAATGGGCAAAATTTTAGATTGCAGTCCTGCTACTCTACGCAGCATATTCCATGCATTCTTTACTTCTGAGTAGGGAACAATGGTCCGGTCAAATTTGACTGACAACTGAGTAGTAAATGTTTTGCCACTAATCCAGTCCACATCACGTTCCAGTAAGGGTTCACTATGCGTTAGTAGTCTCCTACTCTAGAACTTTGACCATACTTTTGTTTTTCATTTCCAGTTATTGATTACCCTGTTATCACATTAAAAGTATCTGGGTTTCTTCTGGTCTTGCTTCATTAGTCATGACCGAATTGTTTCTAATCAGTTTTTATTTTGTTTTCATTTTAAATTGCACAATTTTTATTAAAAAGATGCTAGTATAGGAACCTCTTTATATCTTATGCTTAGAAAAAGATATTTTGAGTAACTTTTCTCCTTTATCTCTAAGTCAGTCTAGATTTCATCTGTTTTCGTAGAAACTGGCTCCTATTTAGCTAACTAGAACTCCACATTTAAGTCACATAAAATTCTTTGAGATAAGATCTCTGCCCTGTTGTATGATTTCAGTGATCTTTGCACTTAACGCCATACAAATTCTATTTTTATTTAAATCCCTTATTTATTTATTTTTTAATGTGAATTATGTGATAGTTTACATGTGAGAACATTAGCTTTACATTCATCCTATCATATATCGTTTCATTGCCATGGTTACAATCCCCTCCATGCATCATCAACCAACCAAAGGATATACCCCATAAGCCTGCCCCTTGGTCATCTGCACACAACCCCTCAGCCTCTCTGGGTCTAGAGTCCCGAGCCACTCCATCTCTCCACATCATTGTCTCTGCCTCATCTCTGGTGTCACTGTTTCTCTGAGTAAGGTTCCAAACTCCACTCTTCTCCCTTGATGGTTCCAGGGACCTTCGCTCTGGACTGCAAAGTCAATCACTGCCCTCCTTTTGCTACAAAATGACTACCTTTACATTTCCAACCCTCACAGTCAGTCGTGATAGCAATTGCTCACTATTGTACTACAAGAATCCTATCCCCATCTCCTTTCATCAGCCCTGCCTAGACAGATTGGATACTACTCAGCTGAGATTCTACCTTCCTTCGCGCCCTCTGGATCTAGGCTCCCTCTTGAAAACTTGTAAGTCAGTCACTTCTTGCCTTTTTTATCCTCCCCCATTTTGGGTAGCCATTGTCCAAGTTGCCCATCCCTGTGTGCCCTGTGTACCGAGGAGGTGGGAATGATCCTCATTGTAAAGATTTGTTCCCTCTTTTGAGCTACTGCATCCATAGGTGTAGGTCAAGTTCATCAAATTGTATCAGATTACTCTTTTTCTTCCTCTTCTTTCTTCTTCTAGTTGAGTTCTGATCATCCAGCCATTGAAACCAGGTCAAGTGGGTATTATCTGCAAGTGTGGGTGTTCTTGTGCATATGACCTCACTTCTTATTGGTTGGATGTTTCACTCTCTACTCTAGTCCTCTGTGGCTATGTCACTGACTCTGGGCCCAGAAGTTCCCGAGTCTTGCCACACTGCTGGCCAACCAGGTCTCTACCTGGGTTCACAAGAGTCTATTGAATGTGGTAGGACTTAGCTTGCAGCTTCATTGTTGTTTTTCCCTCACTTCCTCTTATTGGCGACCAACGTGGTCACCAGTCAGAGTGCATGTCTGCTCGAGTATTGCCCTTGAGTCTTAGTCTTGGAAGAGAGTTCCAATCAGTTTTAATTCCTGGAAAAAAATATTTGTAATTAGAACCCAAGTATTGATAGATGAAGAAACCACTCCCATTGAGGAAATGGGTGAGTTACATTTTTTCTGTCAGACTCAGGTAAGGTTTTCTATTGGCATAAACCAAGGCAAAGGTTACTGTGAGCTTAAAACTTTTGTAGCAATATAATACACTTCTCCAACTTAGCCATTTTCAGTCATTTTCATTTATCCCTGTGATGCTTTTCATTGTTTATACACTTATTCCTCATGTATGTCTTTTTAGGAGTAGAGATATTCATAAAAGGAATGAAAATTTTATAAATGTTAAATTGTTTTCAATGCTCTCCATCTTTTTCTAGTGTTTTGTCTTCTCAAAACATGGTGTCAACAGGGAAAGATAGAACCTCCACTGAATTGTTTCTAAGCTGTCTGGATGTGGTTGATGAAAGGTGAGGGGGAAAGGACTCCTGTGGTTCAATAGGGAATGATTGCTCTCAGGTCTGACAGTGAGTGTTGGAAAGGTAAATGTAAATGTTTGGTAACAAAAGGAGGGGAGTGGCTAATTTTGCAGTCCAGGGGTGGAGATCCCTGGAACCCTCAAGGGAGAAAAGGGAAGTGTGACGCAGTGTCCCGAAAGGCAGTGACACTAGGGATGGAGGCAGAGACAATGATGTAGACAGAAGGAGCAGCTGGGAACTCTGGACTCTGGGAGGGAGAGGGGTTGTGTGCTGGTGGCTGGAGGTCATGAGTGTGGGGTGTACCCTTTGGGTGTTTGATGATGCATGCAGGGGATTGTGATCATTGCAATGAAACAAAGTACGATAGGATGAATGTAAAGATAGTGTTCACCCATGTAAACTAACACATAATTCACAACAAAAACTTAGAAAAAAACAAAACAAAACATGGTATCAATCAGAAGTTGTGGTACTGTATGTGCTATTTTCTCTGAATGGAAAATTCTGCTATTTAGCACTTCCTTGACAATCTTGCAAGTCTATGTGTTCTCAAAGGCACATTCTCTGATTTAGTTGTTCCTTCCACTGGACCACCACATAAATTGTTTAAGAGCTCTTTTACAGTCTTATCACTTTATAATTAGTATTTTCTTAAAAAAGAACAACTTAAGTACTATTTTATTTAATTTTTTATATATCTGGTTCATAGTGCAGTGTCATACAAAAACAGAGCACTCAAAAATAGTAAATTGAATTGAACTAAATAGAAAGATAATTAGATAAGCCAATGGCTTATCTAAATATACTGAATGTTATCAACTTCCTGAATGATATTACCATATTGATTTTCTGCCCAACACAGCTATTTGTTCTTCTGTGTATTTGTTACTCATTTATGTGTTTGTTTAACAAATGTTTCTTGAAGATCCACTTTTCCAGATATTTAACAGACACTGGCTGTACATGAATGTGTAAGACAGAGGTTTTGCCCTTAAATTAGTAAAATATAACAACTCTTATCATTTATCTTTTTTCAGATAGTTTCCCCTCTAATCAGAGAAAATGCAAGAACATCACAAAAGAGATACTCAGCATTACAACCAGTGTTACAGTCTTTAAATATCTCTAACTGAAAGCGTGACTAAGACTCTACTGCTGATATTACCCAGCTGAGCCAAAAAAAGTGAGCTTCAGAGTCTCTAAGCCACCTTTGTTATTTGCTAATTGTGTTTAACCTCCCAAGCTGCATATTTCTGTTCCATTACTGTGGTTTGATTTATATTGTTAGTCTGTATTCCTTTGTTCTAGAGATGATTACTTGCTCTAATGATAGTTATACATTGTCCATTCCTGTATAAAAATGAAATGCAATATTTTCAGATCCTGTTTCCCAAGGACAATTCTTAAATCATAACAACCCCAGTCACAGTCACGATACAAACACATGTACTTTCAAACACAGATGTATCTTCAAAACAACTAACAGAGACATGTTTCTAAAATGAGTTCCATTCTTGGATTCTGAAATACTGTGTCATAATTGTTGATCTTAAGTGCCATGGAATCCTAACAGCAAACCTAAATTTGACAGTATTGGAAGAAAATAATCCATGTGTGAAAAGCACATTTTTTTTTATATTCTCACCATAATTGGTGTGACATTATTACTTACATTTCCCAAATAGGACTGATCTCTTTGATTTCCCTATTTGGGAAATGTGAGATAAACTTGGAATTACTTGTATTTCCGCTTCCTTGGTTGATGAATGATTTATTTTGCTGATTTATTTTCCTTTCTTCTTTCTCGGTCATGGGATAACATTTTTATCCTCACTCAAACATGCTCTTTAGAAGCCATACTTCCGACATGTTATCAGGAAGGAACTGTCGCTCCCTGGAAAAGGATATCATGCTAGGCAAAGTAGAGAGTAAGTGAAAAAAGAATTTCAGCAACAGGATGGATTAGCACAGTAACAACTGCAATGAGTTCAAGCTTAGTAATGATTGTGACGACGATGCAAACCGGGCAGAATTTCGTTCTGTTGTGCATAAGTTTGCTATGGGTTAGAACTGACTTTACAATTTACTCTTGCTGTTTTTGAAGTTAAGTATGCTCTTATAACATTGTTAGGGTGTTAAGTGCCATGGGATCTTTTCTGACTCATAGCGACCCCATGTGTGGTTTCCAAAGAGTGGCTGGAGAGTTTGAAACTCTAACCTTGCAGTTCAAGCTGACGTTATGGTCCAGGTCTTATCCTACAGCACCACACCAAGACAATTACTACTTTTAAAAACTTGTGTTCTTCTTCAGAGATTCAAAATAAGAGCATTGCCAATATTTCACATTGCCATGTCAATTATGTATTCAATTGGAAAAAATAAATCAAATAATTCAATGAGTAAATTACAAATTTTCTGTTTCTCTAGGCAGTGAAGCTCCCTTTTTATCATCAACATACTGCTGCACCTTCATGTAGACACAGTCACAAAGTATACCTTGTTTAAGAGCTCTTTTACAGTCTTAGCACTTTATAATTAGTATTTTCTTTAAAAAAACTACTTAAGTAATATTTAATTAATTAGTTTTT
>NW_006408593.1:2728383-2729624 GCF_000296735.1 Chrysochloris asiatica | reverse complement strand
TGAGATAGAAGTGACTTGACAACACTTAACAACAACAACTATATATAGGTCTTAGTGAAATGTCCATTTGGCATCTAGTATGACTGATATGGGAGTCCTGGGGTGGCACTGTGGGCTAATGTGTCAGGCTGCAAAGTCATCTGAACTGCAAGATCGATGGTTCAAGCTCATCAGCTTCTCCTTGGAAACCCTACAGGGTCACTGTGTGATAGAATCAACATGACAACACTTAACAAGAACAGCAACATGATTAGTATGTTGGGACAATAATACAAGGATAGCATTTAAATGACTTAAACTATTTGATTTTTGTACCTCTTGCTTCATAGTGTAGCTTTGAAATATGAATGTAACTAGCACTTTTATGAATTAAAATAGAAAGCTCTGTACATTTTAAAGATTTTTATAAAATATTGGGTGAATTTAAGAAATGCATTAGGTAGTTTCAAAAACTTCTTTGAAAAATGGAATTAAAAGATAATGAGATTTTTCCATGAACTTTTGGAAGAGTCCAATAATTCCAGGACAAATACAAATAATACATCATAGAGATATTTCTTTCTTATAGTTTTTTTTTTTTTTTAATTTGAGTTGATACCCATCAAGATGCCCTTCAAATTAGCAAACATGTAAACCAAATATTAATGCTAACAATAAGGACATTTTTTGGTGATTATTTTAAGGAGCTCTGTTGGGCTGCTGACTTAGAGGTCTGCAGTCCATACACACCAGCCATTCCATGGGAAGAAGACAAGGTAGTCTGCCTCCGTAACTATCTGCAATGTTGGAAACGTGAGGAGCAGTTCTACTTGGACCTGTAGGGTCACTGTGAGATGGACACTCTTGATGGCAGTGGGTTTTTGTTTTGTTTTGTGTATGTTACTCTTTGAATATTTTCTTACAATGAATTGTATATGGAAGGACTGCACTAATTAGAAAATTAATTAGCAAATATTCATTAAATGGTTGGTGAATATGAAGGTATAAAGATATATGAAATTTTAAACTTTTGCTTTTCTCTTTTGGCTCAAAAATTGTTGAATGAAATTACGGAGATCCATATGTAAATAGTATAATAAGTATCCTAGGATTTTGCTCCTTTGGGTTAGAAAGTCGTTTTCCCACTCCTACCTGTCTTATTTGAGCAAAACTTACTCGCTTGAGATATCAAAGCGATTGTCTGATGATTTCCACATTCCATTGGGTCACCTCTCTTTGGAATGGGCACAAATATGGATCTC
>NW_006408593.1:2713885-2726112 GCF_000296735.1 Chrysochloris asiatica | reverse complement strand
GCTATGAGTCGGTTCCGACTCGATGGCACCTGACAACAACAGCAACCTATCTTATTTAAGGAGCTCTGGTAGCATTGTGGTTGCAAGGCAGGCTGCTAACCTCAAGGTCAGCAGTTAGAAACTACCAGCTGTCTCGTGGAAGAAAGTTGAGGCTTTCTGATCCTGTAAGTATTTACAGCCTCAGGAACCCTATGCAGGGTCACTATGAGTTGTAACAGACTCCAAGGTATATGACCACATCACCATACCTACCTTATTTATCTAACTAGCATTATCCCCTCCTATAATTCTCAGTTTATTGCTACCTCTGACAAGAAGCCTTCTTGGACATTTCCCTTCTATATGTTTTTCTCATATACCCTTATAAGATGAAAAGGGGCAATCAATATTATGTCAAATCCTATAGCGATCAGAATGAGGGAGAGGGTAGTTTGGTTTGGATGTTTGAAGACAGTGTTCACAGAGGATGTGCAATTTAATCTGAAACCTGAGGTACTGCCGAGTTTGTCTTCGAAAAAGTCAGAGGAAAGTCCACTTGGTGATTTTCAGTGAAATCAATAAAATAATAATAAAAAGGAGTAGATGTGAGCTTTCCTAATAAGTAGGCAAAAGGTGAAGCAATCAATTGTATTTTGTTAGAACAGTTGGATAAACACATAGAAATCAGGTTTAAATTTTATCTTTTTTTTCACATTAATAATGAAATTCACTATATTTTCATTATTAAAGATCAAAATATAAAACTAAAGAAAAATATTTTGGTAGTATTAGAAGAAATACATAGGAAAATAATTTTGTTGTCTTGATTTAACAAGTCCTTCCTAAAATCACACACACAAAATAAAGTTATTAAAGAGAATATTGATAAATTGATGTGAAATATTTAACATATCAAATAGTAAACAGCATAAATAAAGTTAAGCCAGAAAATATTCTGGGAAAAATCTATCACAACTCTTAAAATAGTTAGAAGACCATAAACAGATTCCTAATATATAAAGAATAACAGTTACTCAATAAAAACCAAAATGATAACATAGAAAATCTATACAATCTCTAAGTAGCTGAGTTGCAGAAGAGGATATACAACTGCATTGTAAATCCATAAACGATGGTCACCCATTTGCAATCAGTTTTGTTTTTATTCTTTTTAAGTGTGGTGGAGTCTGTTCCTACTCATGACTCTTTATAAAGCTCCCAAGAAGCAGTTGGTGGATTTGAACTGCCTAACTTGTGGTTATTAGTCCAATGCTTATGCTACAATGATAAAACGTTTTCACTAGAATTGGTAAAGTGAAAATGTTTTAGACTATTGAAATTTGGCAAAATGATGGGCAACTTTGTTTCAGATTAACTGGTGGATTACATGAATTGGTTCAGCTCTCTTTTTTTAAGTGTCATTGCATCAGTTTCTGTTTCATTCAATCAAATATCATCAGTGTTACAAATCGCATGTGAAAGAAAGATAGGGAGAGAGGGGGTAAAGGAAGGAGGGTGGGAACTAAGCAAGGAGGGAAAAAAAAAGAGAGAAAGAATAAAAGAAAAATCGTATAGTTTAACACTTCACTGTTCTCACCAGGAACCTGTACATAGACCAAGAGGCAGTTGTTCAGTCAGAACAAGAGGACAATGAATGGTTTAAAATTAAGAAAGGTGTTGCACCAGGGTTGTATTATTTCATCATATTTATTCAATCTGTATGATGAGCAGATAATTCGAGAAGCTGGATTATATGAAGAAAAACATGGCATCAGGGTTGGAGGGAGACCCATTAACAATGTGTGATATTCAAATGATACAACCTTGCTTGCTGAAAGGGAAGAGGATTTGAAATACTTATTGATTAAGATCACACCACAGCCTTGTGTATGGGTTGCATCTCAATGTAGAGAAAAAAAAAAAATCCTCACCATTGGTTTAATTAATAACATCCATATAAATGGAGAAAACATTAAAGTTGTCAAAGACTTGGTTTTGCTTTGATCAACCATCATCACTCATGGAAGCATCAGAAAGAAATCAAGAGATGTATGGCATTAGGTGAATCTGCTATGCAAGAACTCTTCAAAATGTTGAAGAACAAAGATGTCAGTTTGAGGACTAATGTATGCCTGACTGAAACCATGATATTTTCAGTAGCTTCATATTTCTGTGAAAGTTGGACAATGAATAAGAAAGATGGCAGAACAATTAATGGGTTTTATTTATGGTATTAGAGGAGAATATTGAGAGTACCATGGACTGCCAAAAGACAAATCTGTATTGGAAGAAGTACACCAAGCCAAGATGGCCAGACTTTGTCTCTCATACTTCAAACATATTATAAGGAGGGAACAGTCCCTACCAAAGTATATCATGTTTGGTAAAGGTGAGGTTTGGTGAAGAAGAGGAAGACCCTCAATGAGATAGACTGGCACAGTGGCAGCAGCAATAGACTCAAGTATAGTATAGATTGTGAGGTTGGTGCAGAGGACCTGGCAGTGTTTCATTCGTTTGTGCAGAGATTTGCTATGAGTCAGTACCAACTCGATGGCACCTAACAGCCGCAACAACATGGCGTAGCAGTAAGACTATAAATTAAGCACACCACTTAAGGCACTCTGATCATATGCATTCTGTGTAATAGTGAAAAATAAGAAAAACATTTAAAACCTACATTTCTAAGGATTAGGCAATGGATAATTGAATGTGGTCTAATCATACAACAGAATCTATATTGATAAAAATGTATATATTTAAATAAAATACATCCTATAAGAACACAACCATAATTCTATGTGCTTTGTATTTCTACATGAATATCTGTTTATCTACATTCTTTATCTTCTTTAGTGAAGTGTCTCTTCATGTCCTCTGCATTTTAAATTGTGTTATTTGTCTTGCTTTTCTTTAGGTGTCGAAGAAGAGGTCTATCAAATTTAGAGTATAATCCAGCAGTTCAAACCCACCAGCAATTACATGGGAAAAAGATGAGGCTTTCTTTTCCTGTAAAGATTTACAGTCTCAGAAACCCTATTGTTGTTGGTGTTATTAAGTGCCGTCCAGTCGGTTCTGACCCATAGTGACCCGGTATAGGGTTTTCTAGGAGCAGCTAGTGATCTTGAACTGCTGACCTTCTGGTTCAGACTGACTGCAGTCCAGTGCATTAACCCACAGCGCCACACCAGAACTCCCAGAAACCCTGTAGAGGGTCACTATTAGTTGGAAGTGACTCCATGGCACTTAACAGTATTCTTTCAATTATGAGGGAGGGAGGAAGAAGAGAAAAATAAATTCAGTATTGTCCATTGGAAGTTCATCTTCATATCATTGTCTTTTGTTGTTGTTAAATGCTGTGGAGTCCATTAATAGCTGGTGAGCTTGAACCACCGACCTTGAAGTTCAAATGGCTTTGCAGTCTGACACATTAGCCCACAGAGCCACACCAGGACTTCATCAATGTCTTACTAGAAAGAAAATATATTAATGGCTGCCTATTAATTAAAAATTAATTTAAACATCAGTATCTACGAATCTCTTCCAAAATAATAAATAATGTACAAGTTCTCTCTCTATATCGAGTGTTTTCATTGGAGTACTATGACGAGAGACAAATACTTGGCTTTTTAAAAATTATTATTATTAAAGACAAAAACTTTCTTCTTAAAAGCTCACACTATCTGTCAGGTACTCAGACTTTTTTGTTTTTTAATTGTGGTAAATATGTATGTAATAAAGCATTTGCCATTTCAACATTTTTCACCTGTATAACTTAGTGATATTAACTTTATTCATCATAGTATGCAATTATCACTAAATGTTTCTTTCATCCTTAACAGAAATGTCAGGCTTGCTGGTGGTGTGGAGGTTTAAGCACTGGGCTGTTATATCCTCAATATCCTCAGTTTGAACCTGCCAGCAGCTCCACAGGAGAGCGGTGAGTCAATCTGCTTCTTTAAAAATGTACAACCTTAATAACTCTACGAAGAAGCTCTAGTCTTTTCTTGTCACTAGAATTGGAATTGGCTCCATGGCACTTTGTTTGGTTGGCTTTAGTAACGGGAACTCAATGTCTCCAAAGCATTGTGTTCCCTATCCCCGCTGCCTCTCCCGTGTAACTGGAATTCACTTATGATTTTGAATCTGTATATACTTACCTGGAGTCCTGGTGTCGTGCTCTGGGTTAATGCGCTGGACTGTAAGGTTGGTTTGAACTGCAGGGTTGGGTTTCAAGCTCATCAGCCTCTCTTTGGAAACCCTATACAGGATAACTATGACTCTGAACGACTCCACGGCACTTCAACAACAAAATAACAGTACACGTGCTTAAGGAGATCTAGTACCATAATGGTTACAAGTTGGGATGTTAATCTCAAGGTCAACAGTTGGAAACTACCAGCTGTTCCAGGAGAAAGATGAGGCTTTCTGCTCTAGTAAAGATTTACAGCCTTAGAAACTGACTCCACAGGCATATAACCATTGCCACCACCATATACTTACCTATTCTAATTATTTCATATGAGTGTATTATGCAAGGTTTGTTCTTTCGTGACTAGTTTATTTTTCTTAGCATGATGGTTTCAAGATTCATCCATGTGTGACATATATCACGATTTCATATCTCTTTATGGTTGAACAATATTCCTTTGTGTTTATGTATCACATTTTGTTCATCCATTTATCTTTTGATGAACATATGATATCTTCCCCCCATCTTTTGACTATTATGAATAATGCTGCATTGAAAACTGACATATATGTATGTGTTGTGAGACTTTTGAAAGGAAATAATTTATACAAGGGGGCTTCAAAAAAGCTCATAAAAAATAGAATTAGAAGTCGATGTAATTTTTTTTCACAAACTCTGAAGCATCCCCATGTTGTTGTTGTTGTTAAGTGCTGTCAAGTCGGTTCCGACCCATAGTGACCCTGTATAGTGTTTCCAAGGAGCATCTGGTGAGCTTCAACCACTGACCTTGCAGTTCAAACGGCTTTGCAGTCTGATGCATTAACCCACAGCGCCACACCAGAACTCCTATAGGGTCTCAAATTTCCAATATTACATTGTTTCGATCATATCTGAAATTATGACTTGTGTCAACACATGAGATTAGACTTGAGAAGATCTTTTGCCACCAAAATATTTCCTTCTTAGACAATACAGTTCTTTCAGGATCAAGATACATTATGATGACAGTATGAAGTTTTTTATCTGTCCCTAGAAGATGGCAGTTGTTACAATAGTTAATCTCTGAGTTAAATTTAGTTTTAAAATGCAGTTTTTAAATGATAAAGATTATAACCATGCCCCAGAGTCATTGCCTTTTTATTGTGCCATCCTTACATAGAAGTCATCGTGATTCTCATGGCAGAGATTAGCTTGAGTAGGTGGTACTGAGTTAATTCATATCCTGGTTGCCCCGGGAGACCTAAATTTAAGCTTCCTATTCTTTGTCTGGGCAAGAAATAAAAATGAGTCAAGAGCTGGTTTCTTGATGCTGTGCATTTTGGAATCCAGATTTACCTCATTTCTTCTCTTAGAACTACCATTTCTTTCTTTCTCTACAAAAGAAGCGTCACACTACTAACTTTGGTTGAACATCTGAAAAACTATACAGAGTTTGGTGAACATGTACCTCTAGAATGAGTCCATGAATAAAATGAATAACGACTCTCTGATTTATTCATTCAGTCCATTTTGAATAAATCAAAGAGATCACACATTTGGAAATCCAGTGAGGGCAATCATATTTAGATATTTCCTATAGAGACAGTAAATGCTGTGAAAATAGGAAGTGTTTCTGATTCTAAGTGATCCACTTTTGAGAAACAGTTATGGAGTATTTACTCTGTGCTGGTCGTTGCTCCTAGCCCTGGATATACAAAGATGGAATTGTCAGACCATCTCTTCTAATGGGGACTTGTAGTCTAGAGTAGTAAATTACTATTTTCAGAAACATTCAAAGCAAAGTGAAATACTTTATATATATTTTTTGTCCTTCTTAATTCCTCTAATGGAGCCTTCATATTTTAAAAAGAGACTTAATAAATATTTCTTGATGAATTGATGTTTACAGATAAGCTTCATTACAAATACAAAAGGGTTCATTATCTAACCTCCTCTTTTCCTGATGTTTTTAATTGACGGAAGCTAACAAATACAAAAGCAGATCCATGGCCTTATCATGCCATCCGCTGCTGTAATAGGGTTGAGGGGTTAAAACTGGAAGGTACCAATATCAGATTTGATTAAAATCAACACATACTTTGAGCCTGAAATATTTTCTGTGGCTACCTAATGGGAAACCTCTCCAGCTCTTCTACAACCTATGATTAAGAAAAGAGAAAAGACAAAAAATACAGTCAAAAGCTGTCTGACCTTTTGTATAGAGTTGTTGTCAAAACTATTATCATTTTGCACTTGTATGATCAGAAATTGTAGCAATGCTGCATAAAATAGAATCAAATGACGGCTCTGCGTGTAAAACAGGGCTCTGAGTGTCTCTTCCTGCACCCTCCTCTCACAGTTTTCTCCCAATTCTTGCTGTCTCCACGGTAACAGCATCACTGGGATTCAGTTAAAGAGTGTTTTGAAAGCTGCTTTTACCTGAGATGTTAGCATATGACAGAACTCTTCATATCTCTAGTTCTCTCAGATTATTTTCCTATGAAACAAAAGAATGTATATAATTGTTGTTTTTGTTGCTGTGTGCTATTAAAAGTTCCAACCCATAGTCACCCTATGTAGGATTTCTAAGAGTGGCTGATGCATTTGAACTGTTGGCCTTGTGGTTACCAGTCTAGTTCTTATACAGTAGCACCATACCAGGGATCATGTATAAAATAGCACTTGCTTGTTATTGATGATCAGAGTTTTGAGTTATTTCTTCTTCTTTAAAATTTTGTGTGGGGTATTACGAATGATAATGTTGTCCAAACTGTGTCATGTTTTTCATAAGTTATGTACATACCTTAATAAGTTAATAAACTGCACTTTAGCTAATGCATTGGTATTATTTATTCTGAACTAGAGAAAGTATCTGTGGTAAGAACCTTTGGTCAGGAACTGGGAAGCATGTGTTTTTATTCAGATTTTTTGTGACTAATGTTGTGTTCTTAGTCATGCCACTGGGACCCAATTTTCTTACCTAGAAAGTAAGTTTAAACAAACTGATATGTAAAGATCTGTTTTAACTCTAGCATTCTCTCATATGTCTCATAGTGTCTGTATATATCGTTTTCCATGGCTAGAGAAATCTTGATTGAATGGAACTGAAATAGGATCCCCTGTTTCATAAGTTTATATGTATTTAGGTTGCATTCCTCCATTTGAAAATATGCACAATAATTTTCATTTCATGATCATCAAGTGAAGCCTTTTGCTCTACTACTTTCTCTGTTTTGATAAATAGTAAATAAATAAATAAAGGGAAGATAGAAGAGAGAATTTGAGAAAGCCAGGGAAATGCCATAGCCCTAAGTCAGTAACCTTGAAGTACATCTGCTAAATGCTGTAATGTCTGTGACAAGGGGACATGCTGAGAGTTTACACATGGTGCCTTGGATGGGCAGTAGCATACAGATTTCCTGCAAAGTAGGTGTCATTCTCCTGAAAGGCATATTCAATGATGCTTTGATTTTAAAAAGGCAACCTAAGGCTGTGGAAAAGCTACTATGAAAGTGGGAAGTTCCCCCATAGAGACACAGTTCAATACCCCAGAATGTCAGGAAAGGGATTAGCTGCATGTGAAAACATGACAAGATATTTCTATTGTCTATGAAGGTATAAACTTAGGGTCCCTATATGAGATGAAGTGGAATTAAGAAGGAAGAAGGGAGTCATGAGTTTCACATTGATATCCAATGAATGAATATGAAGCATGAATGGTGTTATGATGTGTGATATCTAACTAATAGCACAAATCTAAGGCAAATGTGACTCTATTCCCTAGGGTAAAGAAAATAACATGGTGAATGAGAGAGTGGTTCAGACACCAAATCCAAGCAAAGATAGTTTATTCAATCTTGCTACTCTGAGTACTACTCCCGGGCAGGCAAAACATCCATTTCAAGAGTATTTACAAGGGTAGGGCTTGATGGCACCTCGGGGAGAAGTTCAGGACCTCCATAAGCAATAACACAGAATATTGGATGAAGCAGGTTCAGGGGACAGTGCCAGAACTCTGAACCATATATAAAGGAATATATAGAAAGTTTGAAGGCTTACATCCAGTGGAATTTGTAGAGGAAGCAAGAAATCCAGTGCTTGCAGATCCTCCAGCCTCAGAGGCTACCAGAATGGCCATCTTGGGCAAGAAAGAGCAGGGGAAGGATCAGAGCCATGGCTGACACCTGACACATCCTCAGAGATAAAGGTGTGGACATTCTTTTTTTGTATCTGTTCATTGGTCTCTCACTGTCTGCACACCTCCATTATGGTGACTAGATGGGGTGTAAGTGGACCCCATCCCATGCCCGGAGGGTTGTACTATGAGTGCTCAAAATTTGAGTACTATGACAGACCTGCTCAAAATTTAAAGGAAGAGTTTCCACTTAAAACCAAATAGCAGCATAAAATGGCCACAGCCAGCCCTGAACTGTTTATCACTAAGAAAAAGGTCTGAACAGGGGTTGTGGAGTGGAAGAGGGACAGACGAAAAAGGAAACAGCCCAAAAAGTTACATCATAATGACCAACAGTGACATCTTGAAATTTCTTAGGCAGCCTTGAAGGCAAGACGCTAAGAGAGACATTAAAGTCATACTCATATTTGGCTACAGATTTTTTTTTTTTTTTTCTCTCTCTCTTCTCTCTTACCTGCAATTTTAGACTACAGTATCCAATGTATCTTTTTTGCTGTTGCTGTTTTGTTTTTTGGTCCCTTCTTTACTTTAATGGGGCTCTTTCTCTCAGTACATTACCCAAGAAGACACAGCAATTGCGGTCATATAGTCAAGCTACAATCACACCCTATAAAATCCCACCATCCAGAGAAGAACCAATACCAGCTACCATACACCAGGTAGGCAGCCACCACTGGTGACAGTTACCCCTGAGTTGAGTAATAAGAATAGTGAAAAGGGAGCCCATCTCTTGATCACATCTACCCTGAGACAATCAGAAAGCATAAACATACCAAAACACACTTATCTAATATTAAGGTCACAACAAACTACTGAATATACCCAAGAAACAGATGTCCATCTCTATACATGTCCAAAATCCAGATAAAGTGACAGAAACAAATGAGCTGGAGATAGGCCTTGACTTCATATTGGAAGGAGGGCAGGCTTTGGAAATGCCTGAGAAAGAATTCGGAAAAATGATAATGAAATGTATCAAACCACTTTACAGAGAAGTTGAGAAAAATAAGGAAGAAGTCAAGAAAGCACTACAGGAACAATCAAATAAGATAGACACAGCATTGTAAAAAATTCAAAACCTACAAAAAGAGGTCTAAATGATTAATAATAGAATATCAGAAATGGACAATACACTGAAAGAGCAAAGAATTAGAATTGAAGAAATGGAAGCCAGAACTAGGGAGCTCGAAGGCAAATCTCTCAATATTACTAAGATAGAAGAGCAAGCAGAAAAAAGCATTAACAAATCTGAAGAAGTTCTCAGATTCATGTGGGACAACATGAAGAGGAATAATTTAAGAATTATCAGCATTCTGGATCAGGAAGAATCACACAAGTCCACAGAGGGGATAATTGAAGAGCTTCTGGAATAAAATTTCCCTAACATCCTGAAAAGTAAAAAGATAAGCATGCAAGAAGCTCAACAAACCCCAGAAAGGGTACACCCCAAAAGAAAATCACCAAGACATATCATAATCAAGCTCTCTAAAATCAATGATAAGGAGAGAACCCTGAAAGCAGTTAGGGAAAAAAAAAATAAGTTTTACATTCAAAGGCAAGCAAATCAGATTAAACTCAGATCTCTCAGCAGAAACCATGAGGACAAGAAGGCAATGGTCAGACATATATAAAATCGTGCAAGAAAAAAACAAAACAAAACTGACAACCAAGAATCCTCTACCCAGCAAAGCTCTGCCCATCCAATATGTAATCAAAACATTTCAGGATAAACAGAAGCTAAGGGATTTTGACAAAGCCAACCCTGTGCTACAACACATCTTAAAGGGTATTCTGTGTGCTGAGAACCAACAAGAACAGACAACAACCAGAGATTGACACAAGTGGCAGCACAACCCAGAACTCAATCAACAAATGGAAGAGTCTAGAACAGAACTAAACTATAAGAACAAATTCTGAGGATCTGGGAGGTCAGTCTATGATAAAAACAATTACAATGTGAAAGAAGGTAAACACATAGGAACGGAGATCCAGGTGGTGAGAAGATCAGGTAGATTACAGGATAAAATAGACTATCTTAAATGGAGGGAAAAGTTAACCAGCAGCACCACAAAAAACAAACATAATGACAGCAATTAATCCATTGTTGTTGTTGTTGTCAATTGCCGTCGAGTCGCTTCTGACTCATAGCGACCCTATATAGGGTTTCCAAGGAGCAGCTGGTGAGCTTGAACTGCTGACCTTGCAGTTCAAACACCTTTGCAGTCTGGCGCATTAACCCACAGCGCTACACCAGGACTCCATACCTATCGATAGTTACACTGAAGGTAAGTGGATTAATGCACCAGGTAAGAGACCAAAAGTGGCAGAATGGATAAGAAAACAAGGTCCTTTAATATGCTGTCTGCAAGAGACAAACCTTACGTATAAAGACGAAAAAAGACTGAAAGTCAAAGGATGGAAAAACATATACCAAGCTAATTGCAATTTAAAAAATGAGCAGGAGTGGCAATGCTAATTTCTGATAAAATAAACTTTAAGGTAAAAACTAGCATAATAGATAAATATGGACATTATCTCATGATTAAAGGGATAGTTGAACAAGATGACATAACCATAATATAGGTCTATGCTCCCAATGAAAGAGCTCCAAAATATATAAAGCAAACTCTGATAGATTTGAAGAAATAAACAGATGAAGCTACAGTAATAGTGGGTGATTTTAATACACCACTTTAGAAAATGGATAGAACAAACAGAAAGAAACTCAACAAAGACACAGAGGAACTAAACGACACAATCAGCCAACTGGACCTCATAGATGTATCAAGAGCGTTCAACCCAACAACATCACAATACACATTCTTTCCCAGTGCAAATGGAACATTCTTCAGAATAGAACATGTGTTAGGCCACAGAACAAGCCTCCATAAATTTTAAAACATGAAAATACTACAAAGCAATTTCTTAGACCACAATGCCATAAAAAATGGAAATTAACAATAGGAAGAGCAAGGAAATAAAGTCAAATACCTGGAAACGGAATAACACCCTGCTAAAAAGTGACTGAGTTGTAGTAGAAATAAAACATGACTTCACAAAGTTCCTAGAAACAAATGAAAACGAAAACATAACATACCATAATCTTTGGGACACAGGAAAAGCAGCGCTGAGAGGACAGTTTATTGCAGTAAATGCACACATCCAAAAATAAGTAAGAACAAAATCAACACATTAATACAACATCACCAACAAGAAACAGACTAGCAAAGTAAAACTACAGTCAACAGAAGAAAGGGAATAATAAAACATAGAACAAAAATAAACAACATAGAAAACAGAAAAACTATGCAAAGAATCAACAGGACAGGAAGCTGGTTCTTTGAAAGAATTAATATAATTGACAAACTACTGGCAAAACTAACAAAAGAGGGAGAAGACACAAATAACACACTTAAGAAACCACATGGATGATATCACAAAAGACCCAATAGAAATAAAAAGGATAATAAGAGAATATTATGAAGAGTTGTACTCCAATAAATTTGAAAACATAGAGGAAATGGATACATTTTTAGAAAAGCAAAACCTACCTAAACTTACACAGAGTGAAGTAAAAAACTTGAACAAACTTATAACAAAAAAAGAAATTGACCAGGTCATTAAAAAACTCCCAACCAAAAAAGTCCAGATCCAGATGGCTTCACTGGTGAGTTTTACCAAATATTCAGGGAAGAGCTCTTACCAATTCTACTCAAATTGTTTCAAAATATAGAAGATGATGGAAAACTCCTAATACATTCTAAAGCAAGCATAACCTTCATACCAAAACCAGGGAAGGACATCACTAAGATAGAAAATTATAGACTAGTTATCCCACATGAACATAGATGCAAAAATTCTCAACAAAATCCTAACCAACAGAAT
>NW_006408593.1:2703187-2710570 GCF_000296735.1 Chrysochloris asiatica | reverse complement strand
TTCTACTTTGCTGGTGGGAATGCAAAATGGTCCAACCACTCTGGAAAACAGTATGGTCTTTCCTCAGGGAGTTGGCTATAGATATGCCATATGATCTAGCAATTTCTCTACTTGGTATAGATCCACAAAAAATATGAGCCATAACATGAGTAGATATATGCACACTAATGTTCATAGCAGCACTATACACAATAGCAAAAAGATGGAGACAGCCTAAGTGCCCATCAGTGGAAGAATGGATAAATAAACTTTGGTATATACATGCAATAGACTATTATGCTACCTTGAAGAATAACAAGGAAGTTGTTATTGTTATAGTTGTTGTTAGGTGCCATCGAGTCGATATTGACTCATAGTGACTCTATGCACAACAGAACGAAACACTGCCTGGTCCTGGGCCAACCTCACAATTGTTGCCCCACCTGAGCCCATTGATGCTGCCACTTTGCCAATCCATCTCACTGAGGGTCTTCCTCTTTTTCTCTGACCGTACCAAATATTCTCCAGGGACTGGTCCCTCCAGACAACATGCCCAAAGTATGAGAGATGAAATTTGGCCATCCTGGTTTCCAAGGATTCTGTAAGCCACCACATAACATGGATAAACCTTGAGGACATTATCCTGAGTGAAATTAGTCACAAAGGGACGAATATTGCATAAGACTATTATTGTAAAAGCTTAAGAAAAGATACACATACTAAAAGGGAATTAAAAACATTCTTTGTTGGTTACCAGTTGGGGTGGCATGTGGGGCTTTGGGGGAGGTGGAGGAAGGTGACATTAGAGAATAGGGTAGGGGGCAGACACATCATAGTTTGGGTTTTGTAGAGAGCAATACACAAGAAGGGGGCGGGGTGGAAGAACAAGGTAGATAGAGGAACACTGAGACAGGTTTGCAGTGCCTAAGTGGGACAGAGGTAAATAGTGACGCATGCTCATCCTTGGAACAAGAGGGCTCTGATAAAGGGATGGAGGCGTAGTCTGAGGAGAGAAAATAATACTAAGATGCCTGACTGTCTTATGAATATAGGTTTCCTTTGCCTACTCTTGTAAAATAGACACTTGAGTAAATAGAAAGGAATGTCAGGAAACATGATTACAGACAGCTTGTAAGTCCATCTTCAGTCTATAACTGATAGGAATACCTAAAAGGGGTTCTAGAACTTGCCCAGTGAAATAGGCCTCTTGCAGAGCTTTAGCAGTGTATAGGACCTTAGGTGAAATCCTGAGCCCTAGCCAGAACCTTCTGAGGGGAGACATTCCCCGTAGAAAGGACAAGCAGACCCTCCTGGAACAGCTAGAGTGACTAAAGATACATCTTCAAAGAAAGATCATCAGGAAAAACCCAAAACAAAAATGGCAATATGATTGGCTTCTACAAGAATAAGCAAGTTGTTCTCTGGGAAACCATCAAGGCAAGCAAACAAGTCCCATCAGGAAAAACCCTCCTCTAAGACTGAAACTCAAAGGGAACACGAGAACAGCCATGCAAGCTTGGTGGCGACCACATCAGTCTATTGGTGAGTGGAAGAGGGGGAAAGCCAGCAATGAAGAGATGGGCTGTGTTGAACCATGTTCCCTAGAGTCCCACCTGTTGACCTGGAGCTGAAAGAGAGAAGAGGGAGGGCTGGTTGGTCCAAAGTGTGGTGAAACCTGGGGACACCTGAGTCCACGGACAAGGACATAGCCTCAGAGGGTTAGAGCTGAAAGTGAAGCATCCAGCTGATAGGAAGTGAGGTGATACACAAAAGAACACCCAAACTTGCAGATAGTACCCATTCGACCTAGCCTCGATGGCTTGAAAATCAGAACTGGGCTATAGGAAGATAAAAAAAACAAAAACAACAACAACAACAAAAAGCAATTTTTGATAAAGGAAATGAGGGTAAATAGCTACAATTTGATGAATTTGACCTATATTCAAGGAGGTAGTAACTCAAAATACCAACAGAGAGTGAAGGGGTCTTCACTTCAAGTATCAATGCTACCCCCTCTGTATACAGGGTAGATGTTGTTATTGTTAAGTCCTGTGGAGTTAGTTCTTACTCATAATGACCCTGCACAGGGTTTCTGAGGCTGCAAATATTTACAGGAACAGAAAGCCTCATCTTTCTCCCATGGAACAACTGGTAGTTTCAAACTGCTGACCTTGAGGTTAGCAACCTGCTTCGTAATTGCTTTGCTAAGGACAGATAATTTAGACATTGGCTACCTTAAATGAGGGGGCATTAAAGGCACAAACTGAGTGGCTTACACCATTTCAAGATGGAATTTAGTTTAGGAATATGTGGGGGAAGATAGAGTCCCCACTGAATAGTTTCGATCTTGTCTATATGGGTCTGGTAATAAGAGATGGGGATAAGATTCTTATGATTCAATAGTGAGTAATTGTTATCATGACTAATTAAGACTGTCACAATTGTAAAGCTAAAAGTTTTACAACAAAAATGGGGGAGTAGTTAATCTTATAGTTCAGAAACAGGACCCTAGGACCATCAAGGAAGAAGAGCACAAGTGGAATGCAGGACCTTATCCAGAGAAGCAGTAACACCAGAGATGAAGGCAGAGATGGGGTACATGGAGACAGAGAGCAGCTGAGGACTCTAGATTCATGGAAAGAGAGCAAGTGAGAGCTGGTGGCCAGGAGGCAGACTTACAGAATGTGCTCTTTGGTGGTGTTTATTATTATTAAGCCTGAGTGTTGTTGTTTTTTTTTTTTTTTAAAGAGCTAAATGAATAGAGAGAAATTCTGTTGACTGATGGTACATGGAGGGGATTATAGTCATTGTAATAGAACAAAGTATATGATTTGTTGAATCTGATGTACAACTGATGATCTGCCCTGTAAACTTTCACTCAGTTCACACTAAAAACTTAAAAATAAATGAAATGAAATGAAAAAAAGAGTATAACAAGCATAAAGGAACCCACATGAGTTGCAAGAATATGATCTGTAAAAATTAAATAATTGTAAACTACTCAAGGAGCATAAAACAACAACAAAGCAAATGAAACACTTCCATGATATTATAGTATCTACAGTCACCGCTCTTCTGTCAGTTTGTCCTACTGTAGTGGCTGGCCTGTTGCTCTGATGCTGGAAGATATGCCATCAGTATTTTAAATATTAACAGGATCACCAGTGATGGACAGGTTTCAGTGGACTTTCCAGACTAAGACAGATTAAGAAGAAGGAGAAGCAAACTACTTCTGATTGTTTTGCTCCTGTTGTTGTTGTGAAATGCCGTTGAGTCAGATCTGACCCATAGCGATCCTGTATAGGGTTTCTAAGGAGCAACTAGTGAGTTTCAACCACTGACCTTGTGGTTCAAACTGATTTTGCAGTCCAACATATGAATCCAGAATGCCACACCAGGAAAACCTTATGAATACTAGAAGAACATGGACAGATATAGTGCTAAAAGAGGAAAACATTATGAATAGCACCAAAGTATTGTAGATTATAGTGCAGAAGATGAGCCCATTAGGATGGAAGGCACTGAAAATATGACTGGGAAAGAACTACCTCCTCTAAGTAGAGTTGACCATGATGACAAGAATGGAGTAATGCTCTCCAGACCCTCATTTGCAGAAGGGGAAGAATTCAAAATGAAGAGAAGTAGCTATAAACTTCCATTAATACTCAAGACATAGAATGAAAAAAATAGGATTCTAGGAAAATTGGAAGCTATCCAAATGAAACAGACTGCATAAAGATCTATATCTTAGGAATTAGAGAGCTGAAATGGACTTGTGTTGGCCATTATAAATCTGACAATTATGGGTTACTACCCTGGGAATGGAATCTTGTCATGGTGCTATTGATAAAGCACTTGACCACAAGGTCAGATTGAACTGCCAGGTCGGTGGTTCAAATGTACCAGCCACTCCTTGGAAACCCTATACTGGGTCACTGTGAGTCAGAACTGACACAATAGAACTCAACAAATACCATAAAAATGCCAAAATCACAAATTAAAGAGAAATGGCTACACATTCATCATCAAAAAGAACTTTATACAAGATTAAAAATTTGAAATACAATGCTATCTGTGATAGGAAACTGTCCATACACCTACAAGGAAGACCAGTAAATACCACCATTATTCAAATTTATGCAGCAAACACAAAAGCTGGTTATTATGAAATTGAAGAATTCTTTCAAGATGCATTGATAGTAACTGATGATTGGAATTCAAAGCATGGAAACAAACAAGGATCCATAGTTGGAAAATATGGCTTTGGTGATAGAAATCATGCTGGATAGTGCATGATAGAATTATGAGATACCAATGACATTCATTGCAAATACATTTTTTAAACAATATAATAAAAGACCATACACATGGATCTAATCAGAAAGAATACATGGAAATCAAACTGACTACATCTGTGGAAAGACATGGTGGAAAAGCTCCATATCATCAACCCAAACAAGGCCAGGGGCAGACTGTGGAACAGACCATTAATTGCTAAAATGCAAGTTCAGAATAAAGCAGAAGAAAATGAAAACAAGTCCATAAGAGCAAAAATATGACCTTGAACATATCCCACCTGAATTTAGAGATCATCTGAAGAACAGATTTGATGCCTTATACACTAAAGACCCCAAACCGGGAGAGTTGTGGGATGACATCAAAAACAGCATACAGGAAGAAAGCAAAAGATCATTCAGAAGATAAGAAAGAAGGAAAAGACAAAAATGGATGTCAGAAGAGACTCTGAAACTTACTCTTGAGTGTAGACATTTTAAAGCAGATGGAAGAAATCAGGAGGTGAAAGGGCTGAATAGAGATTTTCAAAGAGCACCTTGAGAAGACAGCCAAATATCATAATGAAATGTGCAAAGACCTACAGTTAGAAAACCAAAAGGGTAGAACACACTCAGCATTTCTTAAGCAGAGGGAACTGAAGTAAAAATTCAAGCCTCGACTTGAAATTTTGAAGGATTCTATGGTCGAAATATTGAATGATTCAGAGAGCATCAAAAGAAAATAGAAGGAACACACAGAATCACCATACCAATATCAAATGGTCAATGGTCAACCATTTCAAGAGGTAGCATATGATCAAAACCCAATTGTACTGAAGGAAGATGTCGAAGGTGCATTGAAGGCATTGGCAAAGAGCAAGACTCTGGGAATTGATAGAATGCAAATTGAAACCTTTTAACAAACTGATATAGCACTGGAGACATGCATTCATCTATGCCAACTGACTGCCAAAGATAGATATTTATGCCCATTCCAAAGAGAGGTGACCCAATGAAATGCAGAAATCATTAGACAATATCATTAATATTACAATATTGCAAATGCTAATAATACAAAATAGCAAATAAAATTTTGTTAAATACAAATGCAACTGCAACTATACTTTGACAGAGAACTTCCAGAGGTTCGAGCCTGATTCAAAAGAGGATGTGGATTGAGGAATATCATTGCTCATATTAAATGGACCTTGGCTGAAAGCAGAGAATACCAGAAAGATGTTTATAGGTGCTTTACTGACTATATAAAGGGTTTCAATTGTGTATATTGTGACACACTAAGGACTACATGCAAAAAATGAGCATTCCAGAACAGTTCGTTGTACTCATGAGGAACTTGTACATAGACAAAGAGGAAGTTGCTTGAAGAGAACAAGAGAGCACCGGATGGTTTAAAATTAGGAGAGATGTGTGTCAGCGTTGTATTCTTTCACCATATGTATTTAATATATATGCTGAGCACCTAATCCATCCCAAAAGTGGGGTTATATGAAGAAGAATGTGGTATCATGATTGGAGGGAAACTCACTAACAACCTGCAATATGCAGATGGTTCAACTTTGCTTGCTGAAAGGGAAGAGGACTTAAAATACTAACTGATGAACGTCAATGCCAACAGCCTTTGGTATGGGTTGTACCTTAATATAACAAAACAAAAATCCTCACCACTGAATCAATAAACAATGTCCATATAAATGGAGAAAAGGTTGAATTTGTCAAAGGTTTCAATTAGTTTGGATCAACAATCAACACTGATGGAAACAGCAATCAAGAAATCAAACAATATATTTCAGTAGGCAAATCTGTTGCATGAGACCTCTTTAAAGTATTGAAGAGCAAAGTTACCAATTTGAGGACTAAGGTGAGCCTGACCCAAGCCCTGGCATTTTCAGTAACCTCATATGCAAGTGAATGTTGAACAGTGAATAAGGAAGACTATAGAAGAATTTATGCATTTGAGTTATGTTGTTGGGGGAGAAGATTGAAAGTACCATGGACTGCCAAAAGAAAAAAACATATCTGTGTTGGAAGAAGTACAGCCAGAATGCTCCTTGAAAGCCAGGATGGCCAGACTTCATCTCTCATATTTTGGACATATTATCAAAAGGTAGAAAAAGAGGAAGACCTCCTACATGATGGATTGGCACAGTGGCAGCAGCAATGGGTTCAATCTTTGTAATGATTGTGAGATTTGGACAGGCCTGGGCAGTGTATCATTCTGTTATATACAGGGTCACCATGAGTCCTTACTCACCCGGTGGCACCAAACAACAACAAGCAAAGAGAACTCTGGAAAGGAAATCAGGAAAACAATACCATTTACAAAAACCAATCAAGGAGAACAAACAAGATGGTGGATCGGGTGGACGTGTAGCAAAGAGCTCCGCCAACAAAAACACAGAATACCCGACCAAGTAGGCTCAGGGGATGGTCCCAGAACTCAGAACCACATATAAAGGAATACTTAGAAGGTTGGAAGGCTCACAGCTGGAGGAATTTGTAGCAGAAGCAAGAAATCTATTGCTTTCTAGTCCGGGATTCTCGGCTGCTCCAGGAGTCGCCATCTTGGGTGAGACCATGTGGGGGAAGGATCGGAGTGGCCACAGATGCCTGGCAGAACCGCTGAGATAAAGGTGTGGACATTCTTTTCCTTTGGTATCTGTTCATTAGTCCCTTGCTGTCTGCGCACCTCCATTCTGGTGACTATAGGGGTGCCTGAGCTAGTGGGCACCCCAGCCCCACCCTCGGCGGGTTCTACTCCACATGCGCACAGATTTTCTCGAACTTTAAAGAGACAGTTTCCAATTAAAACCAAATGGCCACAGCTGGTCCTGAACTCTTTCCACCTAGAAAAAAGGCCTGAACGGGAATTGTGGAGTGGAACAAGTAGATAAAAGAGGAAATAAGCTGAAAATTAAATCCTAAGTCACGTCAAAATGACCAACAGTGGTATCTTGAAACTTCTCAGGAAGAAGAGTGAAAAGGGAAGCCCATTTCCTGATCACATCTACCTGGAGGCATTCAAAAAGAATAAAAAATACCAAAATATATACCCATCTAAGTATTAAGGCCACAGATAACCCCTGAAGATGCCCAAAAATCAAAAGCAGAC
>NW_006408593.1:2701179-2703087 GCF_000296735.1 Chrysochloris asiatica | reverse complement strand
CATTTGACAAAAATCCAACATCATTCCTAATAAAAACACTCAATCAAGTAGGAATTGAAGGGAAATTCCTCAAGTATATATACAAAACAAACAGCTAACATAACTCTCAATTGAGAGAAACTGAAAGTCTTCCCCTTGCAAACAGGTACCAGACAAGGATGCCCTTTATCACCACTCCAATTCAATATTCATTTGGAAGTTTTAGCCAGAGATATAAGACAAGATAGGAAAATTAAAGACATCCAAATTGGCAAAGAGGAAGTAAAACTCTCTCTATTTGCAGATGATATAATCCTGTACACATAGAAAATCCCAAATACTCAGCAAAAAAAAAATAAAAATAAAAATACTGGAACTCATTGGAAGATTCAGTAAAGTTGCAAGTGTTTAAGATCAACATGCTAAAATCAATTGGATACTTCTACACTAGTAATGACAATGCTGAAAAGGAAATTAGGAAAGCAATGCAATTTACAATAGCCACACAAAGAATGAAATATTTAGGAATAAATGTAACCAGAGAAACAAAGGACCTATACAAAGAAAACTACAAAACACTACTACAAAACACTACTACAAGAGACTTGCAAAAATGGAAGACTATACCATGCTCCTGGATAGGAATATTTAACATTGTGAAAATGTTAATACTATCCAAGGCAATCTACACATATAACACAATCTCTATCCAGATTACAATGACATTCTTTAGAGATATGGAAAAACCATTATAAACTTTATATGGAAAGGAGAGAGATCCAGGATAAAGAAAACACTGCATAAGAAGAAAAACAAAGTTGCAGACCTCTCACTCCCTTATTTCAAAGTTTACTACATGGCAACAGTGGTCAAAACAGCCTGGTACTGGTACAATGAAAGATACATAGATCAATGGAACAAAATTGAGAATCCAGAAATTAACCTACCCACATGCAAACAACTGACCTTTGACAAAGGGCTAAAGTACATTCAGTGGGGAAGACATAAGTCTCTTCAACAGATGGTGCTGGCAGAATTGGAAATCAATATGCAAAAGATTGAAACATAACCTTTATTTCATGCCATATACAGAAACCAACTCAGCATGGAATAAAGACCTAAATGTGTATCCCAGAATTATAAAGGTCATCAATGAAACGATAGGGACAAAACTAAGGGTACTGAGTCCTGGTGTGGCACTGTGGGTTAATGTGTCAGCCTGCAAAGTCATTTGAACTGCAAGGGCAGCAGTTCAAGCTCACCAGCATCTCCTTGGAAACATAGATACAGGGTCACTATGGGTCGGAATCAACTCGGTGGCACTTAACAACAACAACAATCCAGGGCACACACAGACTATCAAACATTGTGAAAATTAAACAAACAAAAGAAGACAAAATAGATGATTGGCACTTTCTAAAAATTAGAAAGTTATGTGCATCAAAGGATTTCACCAAAAGAATAAAAAGGGAACCCATAGAATGGAAAAACAATCTTTTGCAATGACATACCAGACAAGGAACTAGTTTCTAAAATATATAAGAAACTACAACACCTCTGCAAGAAAAAGACAAGTAACCCAATTAAAAAATGGACATGGGAGATGAACAGTTCACCAAGGAAGCATTCTGGCAGCCAACAAACATATGAAGAAATGTTCATGATCATTAGCCATTGTTGTTGTCAGGTGCCATCGAGTCAGAACGACTCATAGCGACCCCATGTACAGCAGAACGAAACAATGTCCGAACCTGGGCAAACCTCACTACTGCTGCCACACTATGATGCCACCTGGCTGATCCATCTCATTGGGGGTCTTCCTCTTTTTCTCTGACCCTCCACCTTACCCAGCATGACATCTTTCTCCAGAGACTGTTCTCTCCGGACAATGTGTCCAAAGTAGGAGAGATGAAGCTTAGCCATCTTGGC
>NW_006408593.1:2690090-2692928 GCF_000296735.1 Chrysochloris asiatica | reverse complement strand
GGGGTTCTACAACTTGCCCAGTGAACTAGGCCTTGTATAAAGCCTTTACTGTGAACCTTAAAGTTCAGCAGTTTGAAACTACCAGCTCTGTCCCACGGGATAAAGAGGCTTTCTGCTACAGTAAAGATTTACAGCCTCGGAAACCCCGTACAGGGTCACTATGTGTCGGAACCGACTCCACCACACATAACCACCACCCAACAGGATATGCAGATATAATGCAATCCCAATTCAGATTTCAAGAGTGTTATTTTATAAAATGGAAAAATTAATCAGCAGCATTTATGGAAGGAAGAGACCCTAGATAAGTAAAGCACTTCAAAGAATAAGAAGCAAGTAGGGGGCCTTTGCTTCCTGATCTCAAAATCTATAGCCCAGCCATGGTAGTCAAAGCAGGCTAATACTGGTACAATGACAGATACATAGACAAATTTAAAGAATTTCTAAAAGTAAGCCCCTTCCCTCATGGATAGGTGATCTATGACAAATGTTAGAACTACATTAAGTCAGGAAGGTATTTTGTTGTTGTTGTTAGGTGTCCTCCAGTTGGCTCCAACTTGTAGTGAACTTATACACAACAAAAAGGAACAATGCTTAGTCAAGTACCATTCATAAAATTGTTGTATTGTTTGAGCACATTGTTGCCATTGTTTCAATCCATCTCCATGAGGTCTTCCTATTTTTCACTGATCTCCAGTTTTCACAGCATGATGTAGTTCTCCAGGGAGTGGTCCCTCCTGATCACATGCCCCGGGTATGAGAGATGAAGTCTCTTCATCCTGGCTTCCAAGAAGCATTCTGGCTATACTTCTTCTAAGACATATTTATTTGTTTTTCTGGCAGTCTACTTTCAATATTCTTCTCTAATACCATAATTCTAATGCATCTATTCTTCTAAGGATTTAGTTCTCCATTTTCCAACTTTTGCATGCTTATGTGGACATTAAAAATACCATGGTTTATGTTAGGTACACCTAGTCAAATTAGTATCTGTTCTCTTTAAAAATGTTTTAAATATATTTTGCAACATATTGACCTAATGCAATTTGCCTAATCCTTTGATTTCTTTCTTTCTTTCTTTTTTTTTTTTAATTGTGAATTGAGTGAAAGTTTACAGGGCAGATCATCAATTTTACATTCAATAAATCATATACTTTGTTTCGTTACAATGATTATAATTCCCTCCATGTACCATCAATCAACAGTATTTGTCTCTATTCATTTTAGCTTTTTTAAAACAACAACAACAACAACAACAACAAAAACCACTCAAGCTATATAATAATTTAAACCACCAAAGGGCACATTCTGCAAGTCTACCTCCTGGCCACCAGCTCTCAGTCCCCCTCTTTCCATTAATCTGGATTCTTCAGCTGCTCCCTTTTCTGTCTCCATCTCTAGTGTCGCTGCTTCTCTGGATAAGGTCCTGCATTCTGCTTCTGCTTTTCTCCCTTGATGGTCCTAAGTTCCTCTGTTTCTGGATTGTAAGAGTAATTACTTCCCCTTCGTTGTTATAAAACGTCTACCTTTACAATTGTGACAGTCGTAATTAGTCATGATAACAATTACTCAGTTACTCACTATTGAATCAAAGGAATCTTATCCCCATCTCTTTTTACCAGACCCATATAGACAAGATCGAAACTATTCAGTGGGGACTCTGTCTTCACCCACATACTCTTAAATTAAACTTCATCTTGAAACTTTGTAAGCCAGTCACTTCGTGCCTTTATTACCCTCTCATTTTAGGTAGCCAATGTCTAAGTTGCCCGTCCCTATCAACCCTGTTTACAGAGAGGATAGCATTGATGCTTGGTGTGAAGATTCCTTCTATCTCTGTTGGTATTTTGAGCTACTACCTGCTTGAGTCGGAATCGACTCGACGGCACGTAACAACAACAACAACAACAACCTGCTTGAGTATAGGTCAAATCATCAAATTGTAGCAATTTACCCTCATTGCCTTTATCAAAAATTGATTCTGTTTTTGAGGATTTTTGTTTTCATTACTTTGAGGTGCAATCTGTATTGAAGACTGTAGTCTTTGATCTTCATCAGTAAGTATTTTAAGTACTCTTTGCTTCCAGCAAGCAACGTTTGGTCATCTGCCTATCAAAGGTTGTTAATGAGTTTTCCTCTAATTCTGATGTCTTGCTCTTCTCCATATAATCCAGTTTCTTAGATTATTTTCTTAGTATACAGATTGAATAAATGTGGTGAAAGTATGCAATCCTGACACACAGCGTCCCTGATTTTACACTACTCATGATCTCCTTGTTGTGTTCTATCACTGCTTCTTAATTTCTTTACAGGTTCCTCTTAAGCACTATTAAGTGTTCTGATCACCAATTCAGGAATGCCTTGTTCCATTCTAATGATTGTTCTTGGTCTATATACAAATTCCTCATAAGCACAAATAAGTGTTTAAGAATTCCTGTTATTTGTAATGTTATCCATAATTTGCCATGATCCACATAGTCAAAAGCCTTTGTGTAGTCAATAAAGCCCAAGCAAACATCTTTCTGGTATTCTCTGTTTTCAGTCAAGATCCATCTGATATCAACAGTAACATCCCTTGTTCCAAATTCTCTTCTGAATTTGGCTTGAATTTCTGGCAGTTCCTTGTTGAAGTACTGTTGCCACCATTTTTTACTTATCTTTACCAGAATTTTACTTGAATGTGTTATCAGTGCTGTTGTTACGTGCCATTGAGTCAGTACTGACATATAGCTACCTTATGCACAACAGTATGAAACACTGCCTGGTCCTTTGCCAACCTCACAGTCGTCCCTACATTTGAGCCCATTGCAACTGCCATTGTGCCAATTCATCTCAGTG
>NW_006408593.1:2684570-2689125 GCF_000296735.1 Chrysochloris asiatica | reverse complement strand
GCATTGTTTTATATATATCATTCCATCCTTGCCTGAATGATTTCTGCTGGGGAATCAGAGCTTAGTCTTATTAGTTCTCCTTTGTAGATAACTTTTCATATCTCCCAAACTGCACTCAGGAGTTTCCCTTGTCTTTAGTTTTGAAAAGTTTGATTACAGTTTGTCGTGGCATTTTTCTTTTGGGGTCTATCCTGTTTGAAGTTCAATTTCTTTCATGGTTATCTTCTCATCTTTCAGCAACTCTTGGACAATATTCTCTGTGTTTTCTTTTCTTTTTTTTTAATTTCCTTCTGTTCCCATCACACATAAGTTTTTCCTCTTGATAGTGTTCCACATAAATTTTAAGCTCTCTTTTGATATTTGTGTGGAGCCTTTCTTCTGCCAAAACTTTTATCATTTGTGGACAATACAAGATCATCAAGTTAAAACTCATCCTTTTTTATGTGGTCAAACATTTAATTAATTCACCCCTAATGTGATGGCTGGACATGTAGTTGCCTTGGCAGAACCAGACCAAATGATTTTGTGGGCTTCATATGGCTCATGGGCCAGAGATTCCCCATCTCTGCTCTAGCAACTGAACATTGAGAGATTTTTCTTCAAGCTTAGTAATTCAGCTTTCCATTGATTCTGTTATATTTCTTTGTCCTATCAGTGCATTATATAGTTCTGAAATATTAGTGTTAATTGTCTGGTTCTTAAGTGCTATTTTTGTATGTTGTTGTTAAATGCTGTTGAGTCAATTCCAACTCATATTGACCCTGTAAGGGAGTCAGAGAAGAAGATGGTGGGTTTGAAATACTGACCTTGTGGCTTACAGTCCAATAATTATCCTATAGTTTTTGTTTTGTATGGTTTTTATATGGGTCCCATTTTTTAAATTACTCTGTAAATTTGTTTTCTGAAAACTTCCATAGTTTTACCTATGTTTTCCTTGATTTTATCTGTAGTTTTTAAATTCATTCTCTCAGTCCATTGACATTGATTGCCTAATCAGCATCCTTTTAAGTTTCTTACCAGATAGTTCTGGTGTTACATATTCTCACTTTTGTTTGAAACACTCTGTCTTCTTTGTATAAGTTAGAATTGTCTATTTTCTTGAAGGCATTGTGGTGTTATATAGATGTTTAATTAATGATTGTATGTTGGTATATTCTTAGGCATTGACTGTCTGTAAGTGGTGGATATGGTAGAGACTGAAAGTGTGAATGTAATTAGTTCTCCTTCACTGTTTGTGTAGTGTAGTTGAGAGTGGGTTCACTTGTGTCTGGAAGCATGAGTGCTATGCTAGTCACCCAATCACAGGCAGAGCAGAGGCTGAATAGAAGATGCCACTGATCACGGGGTTGATAAGGATAAGAACTGGCCCCCAGCTACCAGGAGGAGTCAAAGGGAGAATTGCACACCCTTGCCACCAATCTCCAGCCATATCCTGTCCCTATAGTCCATTTTATCAATAGTTGTTCTCAGAAGCTTAAGATGTCTGCATTCCATGCCAGCCCACAGCCTACCTATTTCTATTCTCTCCCATGGCTCCTTTTCAACATCCTCTTCCAGTTTGAACTCAGTCCATCTATATGTCTTATCTGTGATATTCAGGGTTCTAGGATCACCATTGGTTTCTGTTTCACTTGGTCTCTAGTGTCTTTGTTGCAGAAGATCTACTCAGCACATCTGGCTTGCTCTACAGTCTTGCTCCAGAACCCCTTATGCTACTTCTTGAAATGGCTGAATATCGAACACTTCTTTTGGTACAATGACTTTGTGTATTCCTCCAATCTTCCTTTTATACTTTCTGCATCACACGATATTGTGCCCATAGAATCCTTCAAAATTACAAGTTATGGTTTGAATTTTTTCTTCAGTTCTTTCAGCTTGATAAGTGCTTAGAATCTTCCTTTTTGATTTTCTATCTCCAGGTCATTATAATACTTTACTTTGTCTCCTTGCCCATTTCATTATAATACTTTACTTTGTCTTCTTGAGCTGCCCTATGAGAATTTCTGTTTAATTATTTTAATTCCTCCTTTTTTTCATTTGTTTTAGCTTCTGTATGCTCATGAACAAGTTTTAAAGTCCATTTTTGTCTTTTATTTCTTTCCTGTTTATATTGTTGTTGTTGTTATGTGCCCTGGAGTTGGTTCTGACTCATAGTGACCCTGTACAGGGTTTCTGAGGCTGTAAATCTTTACGGGAGCAGAAAGCCTCCTCTTTCTCCTGTGGAATAGTTGGTAGTTTCAAACTGCTGACCCTGAGGTTAACAGCCTAATTCGTAACCACTATACTACCAGAGCTCCTTTCCTGTCTACGTAATGGCCTTTTATTTTATTCATGTATGATGTTCTTGATGTTATCCCACAACTCTTCTGGTCATTAGTGCCTATGCATCAAATCTGTTCATGAGATGGTCTCTAAATTCAGATGGGATATGTTCATAGTCATATTTGGCTGTCTTGCACTTCAACCTGAATTTGCATATGAGCAATTGATCGTCTGTTCCACAGTTGGCCTCTGGCCTTGTTTTAGCTGATGATATTGAGCTTTTCCATGATATCTGCTCACAGATGTAGTCAGTTATACTCCTGTGTATTCCATCATGTGAAATCCATGTGCACAGTTGCCTTATGTTGTTGAAAAAGACATTTGCAATGGGTAAGTTGTTGGTCCTGAAAAATTCTGCCATGCAATCTCCAGCATCATTTCTATCATCATAGCCACATTTTCCAACTGTTAATGCTTTCTCTTTGTTTCTTACTTTTACATTCCAGTCATCAGTAATTATCAATACACCTTGATCCCGTGTTTGTTAAACTTCATATTGAAAATATTGTATAATTCTTCAATTCCATCATCTCTGGCTTTAGTGGTTGAATAACAGTTGCCCTTTTAGGCATGTATATATTGTCCTATTACAGAGAGCAATACACTTGGAAATAGAGCTTGCAATTTTATTTCTAATGATGAATGTGACATCATTCTTCATTAATTTAATGTTCTGGAATAATAAGCCATATGATTGCCAGGTTCATAAAGACCAATACCAGTTCATTTCAGTTCATTGATGCCTAGGATCCATTCCATTTCATTTTTGACAACTTCCAATTTTTCTAGTTTCATACTTTGTACATTACATGTTCAATTATTAATGGATGTTTGCAGCTGCTTCTCCTCATTTTGAGTTGTGCCCCATCAGCAAATGCTTTATTCCATTTGTGTCATCATGATCAACTCTACTTTAAGGAGATAGATCTTCCCCAGTTATATTGTGTGTGACTTCCAAGCTGAAGGGTTACTCTTCTGGCACTATATCTGGTAATGTTCTGCTGCTGGTCATAATGTTTTTATCTTCCAGTACTATATAACGATGTTTCATTGTTACTCATAAGATTTTCAGTAGCTAAACATTCAGAAGTGGTACTAATCTCCTTCCTCATCTGTTTTTGGCTGGGACCTGTTCACGATGGGTGACCTTGCTCATATTTATAATACCAGTACCATATCTTTAAACATCACAGCATACATTTAAACATACATTTCACAACAGTTCAACACACTGATAGACAAGGGGAAGAGGTCCTCTCTTTAATAAGTTATGCTGGAAAACTGAACATCTATTTATGGAAAAATGACACAGGATACTTATCTCACATCAGTATATATAGTGTGGTGCTGTTCGTTAATGTTCTGGACTTCAAAGCTAGTTTGAACCACAAGGTTGGTGGTTCAAGCTCAACAGCCACTCCTTGGAAACACTATACGGGGTCGCTATGGGTTGGAATCAACTCGATGGCACTTAACAATCACACCAACAACAATAGGAAAGATGCATCAAGAATCTAAATATAAATCTTAGAACTACAAACATCATCAATGAAAAATAAGGATAAACTTATGGGCCATAATCCTTATTATAAATACATTACCAATCATAACTGATAGCATACACACAGCAGAAGACACACTTGATGACTGGGACCTCCTAAAAATCAGATACTTATGTACATCAGAAGATTTTACCAATGGAGTAAAAAGTGAACCTACAGCCTGGGGTGGGTTGGGGTGGGGTTGGGTGGAATATCAATCGCATACTGGAAAAGGGTTGCTATGGGTCAGAACCAACTCCACGGCTCTTAACAGCAGCAATGGACTAAATATTGACTGATGCAAAAAGCATCAAGATATTTTGGAAGGAATAGAGAGAGCAACTGTACAAAAAAGAACTGGTCATTGCTCAATTTTATTAAACATAACTTAAAAACAGCTACAACAGTCCATTGACAGTGAATTGTCAAATATACAAGCTGCATTCCGGTGAGGACGTAGAATGAGAGATTTTATTGCTAATGTTATACGGATCTTGGTAGAAAGTAGAGAATATCAGAATGATGTTTACCTATGATTTATTGACTACGAAAAGAGTATCTTCGACTATGTGAATCATGACAAGCTATGGACAACATCGTAGAGAATAGGTTTTCCAGAACACTTGATTGTGCTCGTAAGGAACCTCTATATAGACCAAGTAGCAATTGTTAGAACAGAACAAGGGAATGCT
>NW_006408593.1:2680769-2681867 GCF_000296735.1 Chrysochloris asiatica | reverse complement strand
ATTCAGATTGCTACAAAGATAAACTGTATAGATATCCATATAGTTGTGTAGTGACTTCAATAATAAACTATATGGATACATATATATCCTTATAGTTTATTCTTAGTGTGATGCTATAGGCTCTTTACTAGACTGTGAACCACAAGGTTGGCAGTTCAAAGTTAAATATATAGATAGTTGTTAAGTGCCTTTGAGTCAGATCTAACCAGTAGTGACCCTGTGGAGATGAGGAGAGGCTAGTGAGCTTCAGCAATCAGCCTTGTGGTTCAAACGGATTTTGCAGTCCAACGCACATAGTTGATTTTGTTAAGTGCCGCCCTGCCGGTTCCCACCCATAGTGACCTTGTATAGGATTTCCAAGGAGTGCCTGGTTGGTTTGACCACTGATGGCCTTGAAGTTCAAAGTGACCATGTGGCCCTGCGCATTACAAAGACTCTTTGAACAGTAAGGTTGGCAGTTCAAGCTCATCAGTCACTCCTCAGAAACTCTATACAGGGTCACTATGGGTAGGAATTGAGTCGACAGTATTTAACAACAACATATATATAAGGAACACAAGGTCAGTAGTTCAAACACACCAGTAGCTCTTCAAAAACCCTATACAGGGTTAGTATGAGTCAGAACAGCTAAATGGCACTTAAAAACTATATATAAGTAAGGAGGCTTGGTGGTGAATATTAATTGCTGTTTAGTAGATTTCAGTTCAAAATGACCTTGTACTAAGTTTCTGAGGAGCAGCTCATGGGTTTGAATTGCTGACCTTGTGGTTCAAAATCCATGCTGATCCTACACACCAGGAGTCCAAGGCACCATAGCAGCATAGTGGCTTACAAGCTGGACTGCTAACCACACGGTCAGTAGTTAGAATCTACCAGAAACTTCATGGAAGAAAGATGAGGCTTTCCACTCCCATAAAGATTTACAGCCTTGGAAACCCTATGCAGGGTCACTATGGGTCAGAACCAACTCCATAGCACATAGCCAACATCACTATATATATATATATATACACACACATATATATAGGTGTTGGCTATATACAACTAGATATATAGATATATAGATATAGTGGTGTTGGCTATATACAACTAGATATA
>NW_006408593.1:2674639-2680315 GCF_000296735.1 Chrysochloris asiatica | reverse complement strand
TACGAATTGGGCTGTGAACCGCAAGGTCAACAGTTCGAAACTACCAGCTGCTCCGTGGGAGAAAGATGAGGCTTTCTGCTCCTGTAAAGATTTAAAGCCTCAGAAACCCTGTTCAGGGTCGCTATGGGTTGGAACCAACTTGACAGCACTTAACAACAACAACATATATACATACATACATATACATATACACATATATATAATCAGTGGATTGCAAACCACAAGGTCTGCAGTTCAAGCCCACCAGCTGCTCCTCAGAAACCCTATACAGAGTTGCTCCATGTCCGAACCAACCCTACTGCACTTAACAATAACATATGGTGATGGTTATATGCCATGGAGTCGGTTCCACTATGCTACCAGAGCTCTACTTGTATATATAGAAAGAGCTTATTTTGTGAACTGAATAGTTGTCCTTGTTACGCTTTTTCTTATTTCAGTAGGCACAGAGAAATTCTTATGCTTTGAATTTAATTTAGGCCTCTAGTAATTGCCTTTTTAATGTAATTATGCATCCTTCTTATGTATATTTTAGCTCTATTAATATGATTTATTCTGATACAGTTTTCTTTTTCTTCATTCACATTTCACTTGCAAGATTATAATTTGGCTATTTTGTTTGGGCTTGGATGATTTGCTTTCCTGCTTTCAAAGGTCTGTATCGTCTCTGACATGATTCCCTGTATTTCTTCTATGTACTTCATTAAGCTTGCAATTTTTTCTCTGTCTCCTTGAAGAAAAATACGTATCCTATTTAGTGCTTTATCAACAAACAACACAATGACAGACATGCAGTGGGTGTTCAATAAATATTGAATGTACCAAAAAAAGACCAAATGAGTGAATACATGAAAAAATTATTTCCAGTTAGGTTTTTGTTTATTTCACTTTCAGAATACCTCATTTCAACTTTGGGGATGCTCTGTACTGTTTTCCTTATATATTAATTGGTTAAGTGATCTAATAGCATTAGTCTGGATCATAAACACAAATACCTACAATGTCTGAGGAGCAATATAAAGGAAGTAAAATCAGCCATGGACAAAAATGACAAATGGCAATTGGCATTCTGTCTCACTGTGAGGGAGGAAGTCAATTGTGGTAGGGAGTGTGATAATTTACACAGGCATGCCTTGTTTAAGTAGAAGAGATTTTTGACAGCTGCAGCTGATCTTTTCTGTATGGAAATTGAAGTTAGAAATCTGAAATTTTTCTGTAAAATCTCTAAGTTTGGGGATATTTTACATTAATTTAGATATGAAGAAGTTAAAGCATTTTTTTCATGAATGTTTTCATCTCCTTCATACACGTGTGACCCACAGACCCGTGAGTAAACCTCTGTGCTTACCTAAACTATCACATAGTTCTGTCTCTTGTTTTTGTTGTTGTTTTTCATTGTGAATTGAGTGAAGATTAACAAAGCAGATCATCTGTTTTACATTCAAAAAATCACACATTACATATATCAACTGCAATCCCCTGGTGCTGTAGGGTAAAGCACTAGACTGAAAGGTCAGTTTGAACCTCCAGGTCGGTGGTTCAAACCCACCATCCACTCCTTAGAAACTCTCTACTGGGTCATTATGAGTTGGAACAAACTCCATGACACTTAACAACAACAACAACAACGGTGTAACACTTTATTCTGTTTCCTCCTGTGTTTTGTTTCCATTCCTGTTTTTCCCATCCTTCTGAATTAGGTACTTAAGTAAATACTGCCCTTAGGATTTTGAATGGCTGACAATTCTATGGTGTGTGTATCTCTCTAGTGTCATTATCCCTTGTCCCGCCCCCACCCACCATATACCTAGCTATCACTTGGCTTAAAATTGAGCTGAGGGGATGAGTTCAGTTTCAGACCTGAATGGTGACTAAGGGCTATTGTTGTTGTTGTTGTTGTTATGTAATGTGGGGTCAGTTCTGACTCATAATGACCCTATACAGGGTTTCTGAGGCTGTAAATCTTTACAGGAGCGGAAAGGCTCATCTTTCTCCTGCGGAACAGCTGGTAGTTTTGAACTGCTGACCCTAAATGTTTTAACAGCCCCTATCTGCTCTATCTGACCAGTGAGTCTGGATACACACACACACACACACACACACACACATATGATTTTGAGTCTTATTCCACATTTACTTTCACGCAGTACGGTGCCTTCTAATGTAATCACTTTCAAACAAGAAGTCGGTAGTGGTAGCTTGCCACCATCTAATTCCCTTGGTCTCAGGATTGTGGAGACTGATGTTCATGTGTTCTGCAAGTCCATTGGATTGATCGTTTCTATGCCTCTTGGATTTTTATCACTTTTCTTTCCTCTGTACAGGGAGAGAACTATAATTGTATCTCAGATGTGCTTTCATGAGCTTTTAAATCATTACTCACGAGGACATGATGTAGAACATTGTCTTTGTGAACTATATTCTACCAGCTGACATGGTGTACCTCAAGACTGTGACCCACCCTGACACTATGATCCTGAGACTCAGCCCCAGCAATGCAGTTCCTCGGGGTGTTTGGTACTATCTAAGAACTTTTCATAAATTTGCCCTTTGTATGAGTCCTGGTGTGGCATTGTTGGATAAGGAGTGGACCTCAAAGTCCATTTGAACCTCAAGGTCAATGGTTCAAACCCACCAGCCGCTTCTCAGAATCCCTATACAGGGTCTCTATGAGTTGGAACCAACTGGACAGCACTTAACGATAACATCCTCCAACATACTCATAGATATGTTTGCAGCAAAAGTAAATCCTCATATACAAATATCTTCTGTCAGATCTTTATACATTTGTGGGTGTATTCCCACTCTTCCTATGACACCAATTCAGCTGGCATTTCTACCCATGTATTTACTCATCGATCATTGTTACTGCAGTGTTGTATACATAACAGTATTATTGCTTCTGTTCCCTTTAACTCTTGCTCACCTCCCTTTGTCTTTGCCTGCTTTCTTCATTCTGCAAACCTCCCTCTGTTGTATCTTGTTTTCCCTTTCACCACATGTCTACCCTAGAGCCAGTAAATTATTCCCCCTTTACTCCCAGCTCTAGTAACAGTCATATAATGCTTCTTTTAGCATAAAAATCTTTTTCTTGGCATTTTTTTTTTTCCTCCATAGTGCTCTCAAGCAATAGTTTTCCTTTTGTGATTAATTTCACAGAGCATAATGTCCTGGAGGTCACCCATGTTTTTAGGTATTTTGCATATCCATCATTATTCTTCAGTATTACTTAGTATTCATATATATATATATATATGTACACACACACACATACACATGCCTATACATATATATATATATATATATACACACACACACATACACATGCCTATACATATGTGTCGGAACCGACTCCACGGCACATAACCACCACTATATATACCAAAGCATGCTTTTTGATTTTTTCATTAATGAACATTTACCCTGTCTCCATTTGTTTGCTATTGTGAATAGTGCTGCTATGAACACGGTGGCCTTACATCTAGTCTTGTCACAGCTCTTATTTCTCTAGGATCTGTGGCAAATAAATGAATTACTGAGTCATATGGTATTTTTATTTCCAAATATTTAGGAAGAATCATACCTTTTCCTCCAGTGGTTTTACAGTCCCACAAGGACTACAGGATGGAGTCCTGGTGTGGCGCTGTGGGTTAATGTGCCAGATCGCAAAGCCATTTGAACTGCAAGGTCGGCATTTCAAGCTCACCAGCTGCTCTTCAGAAACTCTATACAGGGTCACTATGGGTCACAACCGACTCAACGACATTTAACAGTAACAGCAACAAGCAGTATATAGTAAGATCCCAGTTTCTCCACAACCATGCCAACGTTTGTTATTTTCTTTTTTTTCCACCTTTGCCATTAATGTAGGGGTGAGATAATATCTCAAGATTGCCTGGTTTGCATTTCTCTATTGGCTAATTATTTGGAGCATTTCTTCATTTGTTTGTTGACCATCTGAAGATCTTCTTTAGTGAAGTATCTGTTCATATCCTTTCTTCACTTTTTAACTGAATTTTCTTTTTCTTGCTTAGCTGTTGAAGTTTCCCATACACTGTAAAGGTTATCCCTTTGTATAATATGTCATTTTAAAAATTGTTTCCCAGTCTGTTTGTGGTTTCTCTTCTTCCTCTGTTGGTGAAATATTGTAATATATATATGTGTGTGTGTGTGTGTGTGTGTGTCAATTTTAGGAGATCCCAGTTATCTAGTTTGTCTTCTGCCATTTGCATATTTTCAGCTAGGATAGTGTATTTATACATTTTTCAGAAACCCTAAGTTGATCCCTATTTTTCCAAGGATGATCTCCATAGTTCTAGGTTTTATATAGTTCTTTGATCCACCTTTAATTTGTTTTTGTATATGGTATGAGATAAGGGTCTTCTTTTATTCTTCTGCAAATAGACCACCAGTTTTTGCCAACACCATTTATCAAAGAGACTCTCTTTTCCCCATTTAATGTATATTGATCATTTGTCAAAGATCACCTGATTGCATATAGAAGGATTTACTCCTGGGTTCTCAATTACATTCCATTCATCTATGTGTCTTTTGTTGTATCTGCTTCAGAGTCTCAATCACTATGATTATGTAATATATTTTGAGATAGAGAAGTGAGAGACTCCCTACCTTGTGTTTCTTTAGTAATTATCTGCTTATCTGGTGTCTCTTTCTTTTCCATATAAAGTTGGTGATTTGTTTCTCCATCTCTTTAAAGAATGTTGGATGATGTTGGAATCTGGATTGGGATTGCATTATATCTAAAGATTTCTTTTGGTAGTATTGATATTTTCAAAATGTTAAGTCTTCCTATCTATGAACATGGCATGTTCTCCATTTATGTAATTTAGTTTCAGTTCCTAAAGCAGGTTTTGCCATTTTCTTTGTATAGATCATTTATTTCTCTAATTAGATTTATTCCTAAATATTTTCTCTTTTTGGGTGGCTATTGTAAATAGTACTGTTTCCCTGATTTCCTTTTCATTGCTCTGTATTAGTGTGAAGGAGTTGACTGATGTTTGTGTTGATCTTTTACCCTACAATTTTATTGAACATTTCATTGCGTTAAAATATTTTCCTGCTGAATATATCATGATTTACTATGGATATGATCATATAATCTGCAGATAGAAAGAGTTTTACTTCTTTGCCAATATGCATGCCTTAAAGTTCCCTTTTATGCCTTTTATCGATGGCTAAAACTTCCAGCACAATTGTGGTGGATAAAGGTTTGGTTCCCATTTGCTAGGGGAATGCTCTCAGTTTCTCTCCATTGACAGTAGTGTTGAGTGTTGCTATTAGAGGTTATCAGGTCACTTCTGACTGCACAACAAAAAGAAGCACTGTCTAGTCCTACAATAGTCCTCACAGTTGTTGATATGTTTGAGCCCATTATTAATGTCACTGTGTCAGTCTGTCTCCTTGGGAATCTTTTTCTTTTTTTCTGACCCTCTAACTTATCAAGCATGATGTCCTTCTGCAGGGGTTGATATTTTTCAGAAAATATGTCCAAAGTACAAGAGAGAAAGACTTGAAATCCTAGCTTCTAAGGAACATTCTGGCTGCACTTCTTCCAAGAAAGCTTTCTTTGTTCTTCTGGAAATCCATAGTAATTTCAGTATTCTTCCTCAACACCACAATTCAAATGTATAAGTTCTTCTCCAATCTTCCTTATTC
>NW_006408593.1:2670039-2673634 GCF_000296735.1 Chrysochloris asiatica | reverse complement strand
ATCTATCTCGGAAGATAGAGTTGTATATGTGGCAACAGTAGTGAGATTGGCCCAGGATCGGGCAGTGCTTCGTTCTGCTGTGCATAAGGTCGTAATAGATCAGTACCGACTTGATGGCACCTAACAAACAACAACATCTGGGAAAAAGAATAGGCAGAATGGTCCACAGAAGCAAGAATGTCAAGACTCCACCTCTAGTGCTTTGGACATGTTGTCAGGAAGGATCAGTCTCTCGGAAAGGACATTATGCTTTGTAAAGTGGATTGTTGTTGTTGTTGTTGTTGTCAGGTGCCATCGAGTCGGAACCAACTCATAGCGACCCATGCCCAGCAGAACAAAATAATGTCCGATCCTGAGCCAACCTCACTACCGCCGCCACACTCGCCATCATTGATGCCACCTGGACAATCCATCTCGTTAGGGGTCTTCCTCTTTTTCTCTGACCCTCCATCTTACCCAGGATGATATCCTTTTCCAGTGACTGTTCCCTCCTGACAATATGTCCAAAGTATGACAGACAAAGCTTAGCCATCTTGGCCTCCAAGGAGCACTCTGGCTGCACTTCTTCCAAAACAGATCTATTGGTTCTTTTGGCAGTCCATGGCACTTTTAGTATTCTCCTCCAACACCACAACTCAAAGGCATCAATTCTTCTACGATCTTCCTTATTCACTGTTCAGCTTTCGCATCCATATGAGGTTATTGAAAATACCATGGCTTGGGTCAGGCACACCTTAATCCTCAAGCTGACATATTTGCTCTTCAACACTTTAAAAAGTTCCTGTGCAGCAGATTTGTCTAATGCAATACGTCATCTGATCTCTTGACTACTGCTTCTGTGAATGTTGATAGTTGATCCCAGAAGAATGAAGTCCTTAACAACTTCGATCGATCTTTTCTCTGTTGATAAGAATGTTGTTTATTGGTCCAGTGGTGAGGATTTTTGTTTTCTTGACATTGAGATGCAATCCATACCACAGGCTGTGTTCTTTGATCTTCATCAGTAAATGTTTCAAATCCTCTTCAGTTTCAGCAAGCAAGGTTGTATCATCTGTGTCATCGCAGGTTGTTAATGAGTCTTCCTCCAATCCTGACGCCATGCTTTTTTTCATAGAATCCAGCTTCTCGTATTAATTTGCTCAGCATACAGGTTGAATAAGTATGGTGAAAGAACACAACCTTGTCGCACACCTTTCCCAATTTTAAAACATTCAGTGTTCCCATTCTCTGTTCCAACAACTGCTTCTTGGTCCAGGTACAGATTTCTCAGAAGAACAATTAAGTGTTCTGGAATATTCATACTTCCGCAATGTTGTCCATAGCTTGTCATGATCCACACAATCGAAAGTCTTTGCATAGTCAATAAAGCATAGGTAAACATCTTTCTGATATTTTCTGCTTTCAGCCAATATCCATCGGACATCAGCAATGATATCTCTCGTTCCATGGCCTCTTCTGAATCCAGCTTGAACATCCAGAAGTTCTCTGTCAATGTATGATTGTAGCCGTTTCTGTATTACCTTTAGCAAAACTTTACTCGCTTGAGATATAAAAGAGATTGTCCGATGATTTCCGCATTCCGTTCGGTCACCCCTCTTTGGAATGGGCACAAATATGGATCTCTTCCAATCAGTCAGCCAGATAGGTGTCTTCCAGAAGACAAAGTGGATAGTCAGTGAAAATGAGGAAGACCTCAACAACATGGATTGACACAGTGGCAGCTGTAACACGCTCAAATGTAACAATTGTGAGAATGGTGTTAGACCGGCAGTGTTTTGTTCTGTTTTGCATAGGGTACATTATGAGTTGGAACCCACTTGACAGCACCTAACAACAAGAAGAAGAAAGATTTGTTATATTGTGTCTTGTTTCTCATTTGATTCAGGTTTTTAAATTCTTCTATTACCCAGTAGTAGTTTTTAAGCAGGGTGTTATTTGATTTCTGTGTTTTTTGTTTTTTCCTTGATAGTCTTAGTTTTTATTTCTAATTTTTTAGCTTTGTGACCAGAGAAGATGATTTGTTATATTTTGATGTTTTAAATTTTATTGAGGCTTTTCTGTGGCCTAATATATGATTTATTCTGGAAAATGTTTCATGCACACTTGTAAAGAATGTATATCGTGCTATTGTAGGTTCAAGTGTTCTGTATAAGTCTATGAGGTGAAATTGGTAAAAAATTGTTTAGTTGTTTTTCAATTCATCAAAAGTGGCATGTTAAAATTTCCTATTATTATTGTAGAAATGTCTGTTTCTTTCATCAATTCTGTTATTTTGATTTATATATATTGAGGGTTTTTCATTGGGAGCATAGGTATTTATTATGGTTATGTCCTCTTATTTAATTGACCCTTTAATCATGATATGACTTCCTTCTTTTTCTCATGTTGGTTTTTGCTTAAAGTGTATTTTGTAAAAAATTATAATTGAGACTCATGTTCAATTTTGCTTTTTGTTAGCGTGATACATTTTTCCATGCTTAGATTTTTTTCTCTGTTTTTGTCTCTGTGCATAAAGTGTGTTTCTAATTGACACTACACTGAAGGATCCTGTTTCTTATCCATTCTGTTACTCTGTCTTTTGCTTGTGTACTTAATCCACTCAAATTCAATGTACTTATTGATAGAAATGAATTGATTGGTATCATTTTTCTGTGTGGTTTTTTTAAGGCTGCTCATTTCTGCGTTCTACATAATTTTTTGTGCTGAGTTTTTTTTGTTTGTGGGTTTTCTTGTCATTTTCTTCATTTCTGTGTTCTTCATGTTTATAAAATCTTTTTGATTGTCTTCATTTTTTTTTTTTTTTTCACAATGGGAAGGTTTTTAAATATTCTTTGAGATTACTCTGTGGCTTATTCATTTCTTCCCCAATTTAGAATAATCTGTTTTATTATGAAATTTACTTGAATTTCTTACCATTTGGAAGTTTTGTAACTACACAGTTTCCTTTTTTTGCTTTGTAGTTGTCTTCATTATTATTGATATCACTAGTTCCCTATTTTCAGTCTTGTAGGCTTTATCTACTTTGGGCACTTCTATATCTGTATTGACTTCTGGGGCATATTGTCATATGTGTAAATCTCAGGATGTTATCTTTTGTTATTGGTTTTCAGTCTAAAAAGCTTTCTTTAGTATTTCTTGCAAAGTTGTTCTGGTCATTACAAATTGATTTATGTTTATGTGGAAATGTCATAAGGGTGCCATCATATTGAGGGACATTTTTTATGGGTATATAATTCTTGGTTGGCATTTTTTTTTTTTTTTCCCTTTTAGATTTCTACATATGTCATGTCATTGCCTCCTTGCCTGCATGGTTTTGGCTGAGAAATCAGAGCTTAGTTTTATTGGTTCTTCTTTTTAGGTAACTTTTTGTTTTTCTAAAATCACTATCAGGATTTTATCCTTGTCTTTGGTTTGAGAAACTTTATTTATGATATGTCTTGGTGATTTCTATTTAAAGTTCATTCAACTTCTTGAATTTTTATCTTCTTGTTTTTCATGGTATTAAGGAAATTGTCTTCTAACAAGTCTGACAATTGTCTCTGCTTTATTTTGTCTTTTCCTGTTCTGGAATTCCTATCACATGTATGCTATTCTT
>NW_006408593.1:2659376-2668845 GCF_000296735.1 Chrysochloris asiatica | reverse complement strand
AAGGTAAAATAAGAAAAAGGAAAAAGAAAAAACTAGGGTGGGGGCTGAGAGGGATCCTTCCAGCTAAGGAACTCACCAGGTAAGAGGGACTGGGATGAGAAGGTGATATGGCTGGCCTAGAAGGAGTTATTATAGGCCTAGGTGTTGTCTGTGTTCAAGGCACCCAATCCTCAAGTAGCTCATGCTGATGCCAATGGTGGCTAAGGTCAGGGACCCTGTCCCAGAAGGAACTCCAACCCAGAGGGCAGTTGAGAGCAGGACAGTTGGTTATGAGAGTTCTCATATCAAGAATGTTGATTGGTTTAATTCTCATCTGTTGAGTTTTCCTTGTGAGTCAATTTTATTTCCTCATTGTGATTTTACTTTTACGAATCCCAGAAATATTACAGAAGGAAATAGAGTCACTCTAAACCTAGGCAAAAATCTTCTCAAGGCAGTACTGTCAGCCAAGTATAGATAGATGCTCATACCAGTATCATCAGTTTAAATCTGAAAATTACTCTCCCTTCCTACCATGAGGTACACAGTTCTAACCAACCAGCCGCTCCTCAGAAACCCTATACTTTGTTGCTAAGAATTATAACCAATTCAGTGGCACTTAGAAACAACTCCTTTCCCTGGAAAGATTTTTTTTTATTTGATAGACTTTTTCATCCAGCATACCCCGCATGTGAATGTCACTTACCCATCTCAAAACCAGATAGGTCTTCACATTGAGATATCCAGAAACTTCTTATGGGTAGAAGTAGAAGAAAATCATCTAAGGTACTGGTAATACTTAAGCTTCAAACAAAACCACCATTAGTCTATGCCTCCTCATATTTTTTTTTTGTTGCCAGACTCTTTTCTTACTAAAAGAAAAATTTCAACAAGTTAGCATTCTCCATTCAGTAGATTACTCTTCAGACTCCATTTTTTACCTACAGATTTATGAAATATTTATTTTATTATTATAAAGGAAGATTTAAGACACAAAGCTGACTAACCAAAGTAAAAATGTACCTTATTTATATTATTTTCATTTGAAAGTTTTGAATTAATGGTGTATCAGTCTGGTTGCAGATGAAAGCAGAATTTTTATTAACTTGTTGTTGTTGTTAGGTACCACTGAGTTGGTCATGACTCATAGAAACCCTATTCACAAGAGAAAGAAACACTGCCTGGCTCAACAGTCCTACACCATCGTCAGAATTATGGTTGTGTTAGAGCCCATTGTTGCTGCCACTATGTCAGTCCATCTCATTGGAGGTGGTCTTCTTTTTTGCTGACCCTTTTATTAGTTGGATTGTTGTAAAATGGCTTTAAGAACTAAATTGAGAAGGCAGTACCCTCCTACTATAAAAGAACAAATGGTGGAGTCACTTTGGTCAACACTAATGAATCACTGATATCCTAGTCCAAACTCATCACCAGGGCTTCAATTTATATCCAACTCAAAGAATTAAATTGTGTATGATTATCATAAAAAGAAAAATATCTTAAGAACACTGGGTTCCAAGCCAAGGAAATATTTAATAACAGAAGCTTAAGTAGAATATGGATACACAGAAAGAAACTAGAAAATGTCGGAAATGACTTCCAAAACTCTCACTTTTGTTTGGTGACTTTTGATTCATCTTGCTGTTTTATATCCACAAATTTCAGACTCCATGATGGATTCAACTAGTTTAAGCAGGAATTTAATATGTAATTTAATTGAATTTCCAATGTAGTATGACATCTATTATTCTGAGAGAGAAAAAATATCCTAATTCACTGGAGTTGCTACATGCATTGCTATATTTTGGAAAGAATAATTCAGAATTCCCCTTTCAAGTCTAACTTCAAAGCACCAATGTTAGATGAAGCAAGGAGAAAGCAAAGGGGAATATAATTAAAATCAATTAAATTCAAACAGAAGGAAAACTACTAAAGTATATTTATCAGCCAGTGTGAGTCTTATCATTGTGTTCATTTATCCTTAATTTCACTGAAGAAAAATGCATTGTATGGTAGTTAGTGAGAGGGATTACACTATTGAAAAACTCATTTACTTCTTGAAATTTAAAATGAAATTCAAAGAATTTTGAAAACCATAGACAGAGAAAAGTACAGCTATGATTACAACCACAAATTCCTGTGTTTGTTGATTTGTCTTCATTGTCATAGATTCTAAATAATTTAGAATTTTCTACTAGAATATATCACTTATAAATATTGGCCTTGTATGGCTACTGTAATTGTACTTTAACAGGAATGCTAGGTGAAATAGCTTTCTGGAGAATGAGAGAGAAATGAATATTAGACCGATTGATACCCATAATGAGTAGCAAGCAGTAGGTTTTACACATCATCCTTTCAAGTAATTAATGATTTTGTTAGACCACTTTTAATATCTTGGTCCACAAGTTAGAAACATATTTCTTGTCTTCTTGGAAAACCCCAGTATAAGCAACATCAAAGACCAGCAAATGAGAAGATGCATGTTTACTCTGAGGACACAGTAACAAGACTTACCGTGTATGCCAGATACCTACTTTAGCTCATCTGGAGCTTAAAATGAAGCTGTTTCACTTCTTTCCAAAGTATAATGAAATATTTTTCATAAGAAAAAATAACAAACTTTCCTTCCCACATGGAGATGACAGAAACAATCCTCTCCACACAGAAAAGTTCATTGTCTAGACCTGTCCTTGTGAAATAAATTGTATGGAAGACTGAATGACCACTGATAGGATAAAACAAAAACCACAACATAAGCAAACAAATACATCCTAAAGCAGGAACAATTAATAGCCCCATTTCAGTTGGCAAATTCACAGAGAAAACATTTCCATGAAAAGGGAAGGGCCTTTTCATATTTTTCTTCACAAATTCACTCCAATAGTGTGTTGTAAAATTGTTTTTTCTAATATGTTTTGAGTTAGATTTATTTTGGAATTTTCTGTATTTCAGATTTGAGCTGAATATGTGGTTGATAAAATCTCTAGACTTTAGGCATGTCAGTGAAAAAGAGGAAGATCCCAACAAGATGGATTGGCACAGTGGCAGCAGCAGTGGGCTCAAGGTTAACAGCGATGATGAGTATGGTGCAGGATGGGCAGTGTTTCATTTTGTTGTGTATGGGGTTGTTATGAGTGAGAACTGACTCATTGGCACCTAACAACAACAAAGTCCCTAGAAACATTAGGAGTGGTATGTCATCGATTCAGTCCCAATTCAAAATGACACTACATAGGGTTTTCGAGCCTGCAAATCTTTACAGGAGTAGAAAGCCTCATCTTTCTCCCATGAAACAGTTTGTGGATTTGAGTTGCTGGCCTTGTGGTTAGCAGCCCAGCACATAACCCACTACACTACCATGGCTAGATGGCCACATTAACAGTTGTATGGTCGTGGGTTATGGGAGGAGGGTAGTGCTTAATTTTCTTTTCTTTCAAGAGCTAAAGTTTCATGTAAAATTACTCACATCTAGATTTTTGATGTTGCTGTTCTTCATCACATGAAATATTGGTATATAGGCCTACCTCAGATATATTGAAAGTTCAGTTCTGGCCCACCACAATCCAGTGTAATGACAGTCGAGTGAGTCACATGAGTTTTTGGATTTCTCAATGAATATGAGTTATGATTACACTTTTAACATTCTTTAGTGTACTAAGTGTGCAAAAGCATTATGAAACCACTTAAAATACTGTGAGAATTACAAAGCCAAAAGCTAGCATATGTTATTGGGAAAATGGTACTGTTAGACTTACACAATGCAGGGTTGCCACAAACTTTCAACTTACCAAAATGCAATATTTGCAAAGCAAAATAGAGCAAAGCAAACTAGATTAAGGTGTATCTATACCTCTTCTTAAGGAGCTATGGTAGCATAGTGGTTACAAATCGGTCTGCGAGCCTCAAGGTCAGCAGTTCAAAACTACCAGCTGTTCTCTGGGAGAAAGATGTGCCGTTCTGCTCCCATAAAGATTTACAGACTCGCAAACCCTGTACAGGGTCACTATGAGTCAGAACCGACTCCATGACACATAACTACATACCTCTTGTTGTTGTTGTTGTTGTTAAGTGCGGTCGAGTCAGTTCCGACCCATAGCAACCCTGTACAGGGTTTCTGAGGGTGTAAATCTTTACGGGAGTAGAAAGCCTCATCTTTCTCCCGCGGAGCAGCTGGTAGTTTCTAACCACTGACCTTAAAGTTTGCAGCCCGATTCATAACCACTATGCTACCAGAGCTCCTTTTCTTAGAGCATGCTAATTTGGTGGCATGCCTAAGGAAACCTAAAATACCATTTGCTATTTATTAATCATGAAACCATAAACATAGAATTTTGGGTTGATCCTCAGATATGGGTGGAATCTACTCATTTACCATGTAAGAAAATAGAGGACAAAAAAATATTAAGGATCTTGTGATAGGGAGACTACTCTAAATTATCATGTTGGATCCAATGTATTGGCAAGGGCCCTTATAAAAAAGAGGCAGAAGAGTCAGAGTTAGAGAACATGAAATCAAACTATGGAAGTGGAGATGGAGGGTTTCTAACAAAGCTTGTTTTTAGGTGTCATTGAGTTGATTCTGACTCATAGCAATCCTATGTACATCCCAATAGATCACTGCCCAGTCCTCAACCATCCTTACAATCATAGATATGTTCAAGCCATTGTTACTGTGACAATCAATCCATCTCCTCTAGGCACTTCCTCTTTTTCACTTTTATTCTCCAGGAACTGGTTCCTCCTGATAGCATATCCAAAGTAAGTGAGACAGTCATCCTACCTTCTAAAGAGAATTCCAGCTGTACTTTTTCCAAGGCAGGTTGTTCCAACTCAACAGAGTTCTTATGCTCCATTCAGCCCATGAATTCAATCAATGCAGACTCCAATATTGCCAGAACCATACATCTTTCTTTCTTTCCTTCTTTCCTTTCTACCTTTTCTGTCTTTCTTTCCTTTCTTTCTTCCTTCCTTCCTTCCTTCCTTTCTTCCTTTCTTTCTTCTTTTTCCTTTTACTCCTTTTAAATAATGAGCTTGATCTTTCTCCCAAGCTTCAACCATTAATTATCAGGAAAAATATAGAATCAAAATTTACAGCCAGTCCTGTTTGGAGCTTTGTGGTTTAATCATTGAATTACTTCCTCCACCCCCAAAGAGTATTTAGTCTCAGTGACAACAGTGTTCTACATTGTTCAGAACTGTTCTTTCCCTTGCCTACTTATAGGGCACCCCATGTAAAATGGGAAGCAAAATAACTCTTGGCTGATGTTATTTAAATCTCTTATGAGTTATAGTGCAATCAGAAAGGAGAAGAATCTAATAACTTTAGATACAGAGGGAAAAAAGACTTCTTAAGCAAACAGATTTTAAGGGGAAAAAAAGTTTTACAATGCCCTTCTATTTTTAAGTGTTTAAGTATGAATTTCTTATCAATAATCACACAAAGAAAATTTAGATAGCAAATAAGAAGCCATTTGAACTACAAGGTCAATGGTTCAAGCTCACCACCTTCTCATTGAAAACCCTATACAGGGTCGCTTTGGGTCAGAATCGACTCCATGGCACTTAACAACAATGAACAAATTACAGCTTCTTGTTGTTAGGTGCTGTTGAGTCTATTCTGAATCTTAGTGACTTTATGCACAATAGAACGAAACACTGTCCAGTCCTGGGCCAACCTCACGATCATTGTTACACTTGAGCCATGTTGTTTCCACTGGGCCAATCCATCTTGTTGGGGGTCTTCCTCTTTTTCATTGACCCTCCACTTTACCAAGCATGATGTCCTTCTCCAGGGACTGGTTGCTCCTGTTAATATGTCCAAAGTATAAGAGATGGTCTCACCATCCTGGTTCCTAAGGAGCATTCTGGGGGTACTTCTTCCAACACAGATTGGTTTGTTCTTCTGTCAGTCCTCACCAGTAGACCAATAAATAACATCATGATAAATGTAGAAAACACTGAAGTTGTCAACAATTTCATTTTGCTTGGATCCACTATCAATACTCATAGAAGCAGCAGTCAAGAAATCAAATTATATATTGCATTAAGCAAATCTGCTGCACAAGACCTCTTTAAAGTGTTCAAGAGCAAAAATCTCAGTTTGAGGACTAAGGTTCACCATGGTATTTTCAATCTCCTTACATGCATGTGAAAGTTACAGAATGAATAAGGAAGATCATAGAACTGAAGTATTTGAGTTATGGTGTTGAAGAAAAGTATCAACACGCCTATCAATATGCTTTACTAGGAGTGCTGGTGTGGCACTGTAGGATAATGTGCTGGACTGCAAATTCAGTTTGAGATGCAAGGTTGGCAGTTCAAGCTCACCAGCTGTTCCTAGGAAACCCTATACAGGGTCGCTATGGGTTGGAACCGGTTAGATGGCACTTAACAACAACAACAACAACAACCCCTTATATAGGCTGAAAAATGAAGTATTTTATAACTTTGATCTTTTCTTCATTAACCATGATGTTATTTTTTGATCCAGTGGTGAGGATTTTTGTTTTCTTTGCTTTGAGGTTCAACCCATAGAGGAGGCTGTGGTCATTGATCTTCATCTGTAAGTATTTTAAGTCCTCTTTGTTTTCAGCAAGCATGGTTATATCATCTGCATATTGCAGATTGTTAATGAGTCTTCCTCCAATCGGGATGCCACGTTCATCATATAGTCCATCTTCTTGGATCATTTGCTCAGTATACAGATTGAATAATTATGGTGAAAGAATATAACCCTGGCACACAGCTCTGCTGATTTTAAACTGTCCCCTTGTTTTGTTAGAAACACATAGTAGCTGATTTTTAAGAAATATGTTTATCATCATGGGTTATAAAGTAAAATCTTTCCTGCATTTAGGAATACTAATGGAAACTGTTACAAACTTGGTTAAAATATAAGCTAATGGAATATTCTTATCTGTATACTAGTGACAGGAATTGGCACATGTCATTTATCCCATCTGAAAATGTCTATCCAGCTGAAGTTACGTCTCTGTAGAGATTCTACTCATCCAGAATGAATCATTTCCTTCAAAAGTACTGCCCACACCACTTTAAAGGGATTCTGACCACCCCAACGCTAAATAGCCTGACCAGTTAGGTACTGCATTGATGATACATTGATGGTGTTTCTAAGGTTCATCCACTGTTTACACCCCTGCCTGACTGGATTGAGTCCATTCATATGTTACCATATGTGTATTTGTATATGTACCCATTTCATCATCGGCAATATACTACAGGGAGTAATATGTCATCTTGCAAAATTCTGAATACTTATAGCCGAGGGGAGTCCTGGTGTGGGCTGTAGGACCACTACTCAACTGCAAACCACAAACTTAGAGGTTCAAAAGCACCAGCTGCTCCTGGGAAACCCCATACAGGGTAGGTATGAATCAGAACTGACTTGAAGGCACATTACAACAACAACATAGTATAGGGAGAGAGTCTAATAATCAGAAAGCTATGTACAGGTTGAACTTGATCTGATTGTCCCTCCAAAGGAATGGGGCATGAAAGTCACTGTGTGTTTGCAGTCCAGGCAGAACACAAATACCACAGCTGGAAAGTTTCAAGGGAGAGAGAAGAGAAACTGCAGGACCACAGGATCATAAAGAAAGGCATTCGGCAGAGTCAGCAGGCATCTTCCTTTAACTATTGGTGGTAGTGGCGGTAATGTGCCGTCGACTTGGTTCCAACTCACAGCAACCCTATATAAAGTTTCTGAAGCTGTAAATCTTTACAGGAGCAGAAAACCTCATCTTTCTCCCATGGAGCAAATGGTAGATTCAAACTGTTAGCCTTGGGGGTAGCAGCCCAGCTCACAAATTATTATTCTACCAGGAGTCTGAGCCCATTAAATATTGTTGTTGTTAAGTGCTGTAGAGTCAGTTCTGACTCACGGTGATTCTGTACAGGGTTTCCCAGGAGCAGCTGGTGGGCTTGAACAGGTGACCTTGTGGTTTGCAGTCCAGTGCAAAACCTACAGCATCATACCAGGAGTATAAGCTTATTTTACTTGAATCACAAAGTGTTTAAGACCATTTGGATTGCTTGTCAACATTTATAAACCAGGAAGTTATATATATGCAATGCAGACTTCCTGCTACTTTAGAAAAAGAACAAGATTGGACAGCACGAGGCCCACAGTGCTGTATGGAAACAAAGGGCTAGAGGTGAGAGCAACTGCCTGCTCAGACTGAACTTATGCTCCCCAGATTCCCAGAATGCCTATCTCCTTTAGCCTGTTGTTTCTCAAATGTCATTGTGTATCACTTGGGAATCTTGTCAAATCATGATTCAGTAGGTCTTGGGGAAGGCCTGAAATTCTGCATTTCTAGCAAGCTACCAACTTCCAGAAGCTACTGCTGCTGGTTATCAGGGCTACATTTTGATGGTCTAATCAACCACAACCCTTCTTTCCAAATAGGTTGCCAGCTTGAGCAACAAAACAAAAGAAAAAAAATAAAAGACCCCAAGTTATATTTTAATTTCAGAGAAACATTGAAAACATCTTTTTAAAGTTTAAAAGTGTGGTGTGGCACTGTGGGTTAATGTGCCAGGCTGCAAAGCCATTTGAACTGCACGGTTGGCAGTTCAAGCTCACCAGCTGCTCCTCGGAAACCCTATATAGGATCACTATGGGTCAGAATTGACTTGACGGCACTTAGCAACAACAACAACATGCTCCATGCAAAAAAGCCCATGTAGCATAATAGAAGCATTGTTGTTGTTGTTGAGTACCGTGGAGTCGGTTCCGACTCATAGTGACCCTGCACAGGGTTTCCAAGGCTGTAAATCTTTACCGGAGCAGAACACCTCATCCTTCTCCTGTGGAACTGCTGGCAGTTTCCAACTGCTGACCTTGAGGTTGGCAGCCCGATTCCTAACCACTACGCTACCAGAGCTCCTTTATAGAAACATAGCATCTTGAATTTATCAGCTACTCTGCAGGAGAGCTAAGAAGGCAGTTTGCTCCAGAAAGATTTGTTGTTGTTGTTAGATGTCATCGAATCATCGAATCGGTACAGACTCATAGCAACCCTAACCACAGCAGAACGAAACACTGCCCAGTCCTGGGCCAAACTCACAATCGTTTTTACATTTGGACACATAAGTGTTGCTGTTGTGCCAATCCATCTCATTGGGGGTCTTCCTCTTTCCACTGTGGGTGACTCTGCTGGCATTTAGACTCCCAGTGGCAAAGCTTCCAGAATCACAGTAATAGACATGTTACCACAATATGACAAACTGACAAAGGAATGGTGGAATAAGTCTTTAGTATTGCAAAATTCTATCATGCGATCACTGCATGATATTGCATTGGGCAAATCTGCTGCTCAGGAACTTTTTAAAGTATTGAAGAGCGGAGATGTCAGCTTGAGGACTGAGGTGCACCTGACCCAGGCCATTGTGTTTTCAATAGCCTCATATGGATGCGAAAGCTGGACAGTGAATAAGGAAGATCGTAGAAGAATTGATGCCTTTG
>NW_006408593.1:2654736-2658556 GCF_000296735.1 Chrysochloris asiatica | reverse complement strand
TGTTCAGATTATTAATGCATGTTTGAAGCTTTTCTCTTCATTTTAAGAAGTGCCACATCAATAAATAAAGGTTCCAAAAGTTTAACTCCATGTACTTTATTATGGTCAATTCTACTTTAAGGAAGCAGCTCTTCCCTAGTTTTATTTTGATTGCTGTCCAACCTGAAGAGGGACCGCATCTTTGGACTCAAGATCTGACAATATTCTTCTGCTGTTCAAAAGTTTTTCAATGGCTACCCATTCAGAAATAGTGTGTCTCTCCTTCTTGTTAGCGTGCTTTATTTTGGAAGCTCTGTTGCAACCTGTCCACTATGTTTGAATCAGTGTTTATTTAAAATACTTGAGACATACCTTTCAACATCCCAATAACAACCAAGTTATCACATTAGAACAAGCTTAACAGGAGAGTGGTGAATTAGCCATAAGGTTTGCATCTGACTAGTGGCTAATTACTATCTCTCAAATGGCCATTAGCTAATTTGGTGTTGTTGTTAAGTGCCACTGAGTCAGTTCCAACTCATAGTGAGTCTGTATAAAGTTTCTTAGTAGCAGCTGGTTAGCTTGGATTGCTGACCTTGCTATTCAAATCAACCTTGGAGTCCAGCTCATTAACCCACAGAGCCATACCAGGACTTCATTAGCTATTGTTTTTGTTGTTGTTAAGTGCCGTCAAGTCAGTTCTGACCCATAGCTACCCTGAACAGGGTTTCTGAGGCTGTAAATCTTTACGGGAGCAGAAAGCCTCATCTTACTCCCGCGGAGCAGCTGTTAGTTTCGAACTAGGTATTAGAGAGATGCAAATCAAAACAATAATGGGATATCATCTCACCCTAGCATTAATATCAAGGTTCAAAAAAGCAGAACACAATAAATGCTGGAGAGGGCATGGAGATACTTGGACCCTCATACACTGCTCTTTGGATTATAAAATGATACCACCACTATGGAAAGCAGTATGTTGTTGCTGTTGTGTGTGGTTATCGATTCTGACAAAATCCTATACAGTGTCAAAGTGGCATTGTATAGGATTTCCAAGGTTTGGTTGGGGGGTTTGAACCATAGATATTGTAGTTAAAGAGTCTAGCACTTATCTTACAGCACCATACTAGGACTATGGAAGACAGTACAGACCTTCCTTAAGTGTTGCAAACAGAAAGTGCCATTTGATCCAACAATTCTACTATATACCTTAGAGAAATAAGAGCTGTAGCATGGATAGATGTATGCATACTATTCATAATAGTTTCTCTCAGCACTACTCACTAAAACAAAAAAGTAGAGACAATTTAGATTAGATGTCCATTAATGAAACAATAGATAAGCCAACTGTGATATGTAAACACAATGGACCAATGTTAAAGAATAATCATAAATCTGTGAAACACCTTATAACATGGATGAACCTGGAAAATATCATGCTGAATGAAGTAGTCAATCATAAAAGGACAAATATTTATGAAACTACTATTGTAAAATCAAGCAAATATTTTCTCACTAAAATAAACATTGTTTAAAAATTGGCTCAGTAGAACCTAATAAGAATGCTGGCACAGCATTCCTATTAGGTTTTCCTGAGCCAATTTTGTTCCATAGCCACCGCATATGGAAACCTATAAGTGACCCCTAGGTTTTCTTGACTGTAATTGTTAAGAAAGCAAATTGCTGAATCTTTCTCCTTAAAAAATGGCTTGATGACTTTGAACTACAAAATTTGGGGTAAACAGTTGATCACTAAATCATTGCACAACCAGAAATTGCATGGCACAATGCAGAGACACTTCAAAAGTTAAACTTCTCTGAAGTGTTATAATTGAATAGGGAAACACAAAATTATTCTATGAAGTTCTAAATGAAAAAAAAAAATTCAATTTATTTAATGTAACAGTATAAGAAGGATCCAAGGCATTACATAATTAATTGTCAAGTGTGTAATATATCCAATAACTACTAATGAGGTAGTGTTATAAGCAAGAGTTGTTTGTACACCAAGAACATCATCCAGGAAGATAGCAGAAGGTCATTAAAAAGACAGAAATGAAAGAAAATACCAAAACGCTTGTAAGAAGAGGCTCTGGAACTGATTCTTCAGGACAGAGATGCTAAAGCAAATAGACAAAATGAGGAAGTGAAAGCGTTTCACAGAAAATTTCAAAAGGAGCTTGAGAAGACAAAGTCAGGTATTATAATAAAATTTGCAAGACTTAGAGTTGCAAAACCAAAGGAGAACAACATGTTCAGCATTTCCCAAACTGAAAGAAATGACAACAAAATTTAAGCTTCAACTTGAAATACTGAAGGATTCTATGGGCAAAATGTACTGGACTGCAAGGTCCGTTTGAACCACAAAGTCAGCAGTTCAAGCTCATCAGTCCTGGTGTGGCACTGTGGTTTCATGCCCTGGACTGCAAAGTCAACCTCAAGGTCGGTGGTTCAGGGTCACTATGAATCGGAACCAACTTGACTGCACTTTTAACAACAACACCACACTGGATTAGACAATTCTATTGCACAGACTCACTAAAGTACAAGAATGTCAGTCTGCGTCTATGGATCCCAGCTATGATATTTTCATTTGCCTCATATACATATGAAAGTTGTACAGTGAATAAGGAAGACCTTAGAAGAACTGATGCATTTGAGTTATGCTTTTGGCAAAGAATATTAAAAGTACAAATCTGTATTAGAAGAAATACAGGCAGAAGTGAGGGTGAAGAGATTTGTCTCTTGGTCTTTGGGCATGTAAGAAGGGATCAGCTCCTTGCTTAGTAAAGTGGAGTGTCCAATAAAAGTGGAAGACCCCCAATGAGATGGACTGGAATAGTGGCAGGGAAAAGATGGGCTTAAATAACAATAATTATGGAGATTGTACAGGACCATGCAGTAGTTAGTTCTATTGTGCATTGGGTCACTATGAAATGGAGCCAACTCATTGGTGCCTAAAAACAACAGGCGAAAAGGTCTGGTGTTGTTCACAGCATTGATACTTGGTTGTTTTCCTGACAGTCCATGGTATATTTAACATTAATCTCAATATCCAATATGCTTCATCAATTTACACAGCTAATAAACAACAACTCTGGGATTAAACCCAAGGAATCTGGTTCTAGAAATTATTTTCTTTACAACTATTTTCAATTTAATTTTGCAAGCTTCTACCACCATGTCTAAGAACCTACTCAAAATCAATCTTGTCTTTTACATCTATAAATACATAGGTATTGCTTCTATCAAAGACTAATCTGCTATTTGATTCCACCATCTGTTCCCTCTTTGAGGACATTGCTTCATTGATTCTTCTTCCTCTGTGCTTCATCATATTCTCTCGTTATGCAATCTTTCTGAGTGACATATAAAAATGTTCAGTTGTAACATCTCTTATATCTGTAAAATGTCTTGCCTCTGCTCAAAACCACCACCATCAATCACATTTATCTCTTTCATTTTAGAACAAAACTCCAAAAAAATTTTCTATATGTGTTGTCTATAATTTCTCTCTACGTTTTCTTAAATCATGCCATTCAGGCTTTAATTAGCACTCTCCAAACAAACTACTATTTTTGATGGTACCCAACCTGCGATATGCAGATGATACCTTGCTTGCTGAAAGTGAAGGGAACTTAAGATATTTACTGATGAAGATCAAAGAGCACAGCTTTTTGTATGGATTACATCTCAATGTCAATAAAACAAAAGTCCTCACTACTGGAACAATAAACAACATTCTGATCAACAGAGAAAGATTGAAGTTGTCAAGGACTTCATTCTTCTTGGATCAACTATCAACATTCATAGAAGCAGCAGTCAAGAAATCAAACAACGT
>NW_006408593.1:2598108-2654421 GCF_000296735.1 Chrysochloris asiatica | reverse complement strand
TATCATGTTTGGTAAGGTGGAGGGTCAGAGAAAAAGAGGAAGGCCCCCAACGAGATGGATTGGCCAAGTGGCAGCATCAATGGGATCAATCACGGCAACAGTAGTGAGGTTGGCCCAGGATCAGACAGTGTTTCGTTCTGCTGTGCATAAGGTCGCTATGGGTCAGTATTGACTCGATGGCACCTAACAACAACAACAACAACAAATTATGTACACAAGGTAAGTCCATTGGAGAGTTCTCAAAATTTTTCTTAGTCTTCCTGTCAATACATAATTGGTTACTCTACATGAAATATGTTTTTCACTAGACTTGTAAACAACACATTTTCTTCCTTTATCTTCTCTCCTTATTGCAGTCCTTTGCTGGTTTAGTATCAACTCCCATTTCTCTAAAGTCAGAATCCTTGAACCTGGATCCTTTCTATTTGGGTCAAAAGTCTGTTTTAAAACCCTACGGGGCAGTTTTACTCTCCACCCTCTAGATCTCTATGAATTAGTATAGAATTGAAAGCAGTTAACATAAACAGCATGACTTTTTATGCTATCAATCATATATTGACAAACTCAAATTTATATTTCCTGCTTTGAATTGTCCCCTGAACTCCAGATGCATATATTATGCTACTTAATTGTCCACTTTAATATTTAACAAGCATCATATGTTTATTAAAACTAAGCTCTTCTTTCTCCAACCATACTGCAATCTCATTCTCTTATCATCTTTTCAATGTCAGTAAATGGAAACTATACATTCAGGTACTTAAGTCAAGTGTTTTCAAATTATTCTTCATTCTTTTTTTTCCTGATATGTCCTACATTTTATAAACGGACAAGTTTTGTTATTTCTACCTTTAAGGTAGTGTTATACCATAATCCTTTTTCACAACTACCTCCACTAGGATCATAGACTAAGCCTCCATCATCTCTCAGACGAATTGTTTTCTCATTCTATTTAGCAGAGTACTCAGAGTGAGCCCTCTACAATATTCCAGATGATATTTTTCAGTAGAAAACCCTCTAATGTCTTTTCATCTCCTGTAGAATAAAATTGAGTAGGTGATGGTCTTTACAGCTCTACAAAATCTGCTTCTTCCCAATTACCTCTTCATCTTTTACTGTGTCCCATATTTCAGAGTATTGTGTTCTTGTGTGTTTCTAAGGGCTTTTGTGTTTGCTATTCTCTATTTGGGAAAATTACACTCAGATAGCAGCAGGATTGGCTCTACCAACTTGTTCAGATCACCTTCTATTCAAGTCTTGTTTGGTCACTTGTTTTTAAATACAATTTTTAAATAACTATTTCCTATGTTTGTGCTCACAATACATCTTTGTTTTTATATCTACACTTATATATAAGCATCTAACAAGCCATATCGTTTCATATATTTGTTTTTCATATAATCTCTTTCTTTTTAGAAAATACATTTTAGGAAAACAGAAATTTTGTCTATTTATTGATGGTATTACTGATGTCTTACATAAAACCAAATATGGTGGGTGCTCAATAATTATTTTAGATGAATAATTGAAAGTCTGAAGATATATATTAATAATCAGTCTGAAATATGTCTTAGTCTTATAAAGAGAAAGAAATAAGAACAATATTGCCACTTTCTGTTTAAACTTTACTTATATGAAATGTGTACAGACTGTAAAGATCTAACTTCATATATATTCGTCAGTATGCTCTGGTAGCGTAGTGGTTACGAATCGGGCTGCGAACCTTAAGGTCAGCGGTTCGAAACTACCAGCCGCTCCGCGGGAGAAAGATGAGGCTTTCTACTCCCGTAAAGATTTACACCCTCGGAAACCCTGTACAGGGTCGCTATGGGTCGGAACAGACTCGACGGTACTTAACAACAACAACAATTCAAATGAAAACGTATAAATTCCTTCCTATTCCCAAACTTGCTTTGCCTGTGTTTTGTGTGGTTTGTGAAACTTCAGGTGTTTTTATGGGTAACTGTTTTAAATTTGGCAAAAAATCATATTTTAATAGGTAGGTTTGAAAGGAGATTCTTCTTTGTTGTATCGCTTATCTTTACGCATTTGTAAAATGCGAAGAAGAATCTCAGAAGTATTATGAGAATTTGAGAATGGGTGACTCTGTAGGACAAGCACTGGACTACAAAGCAAAAGGTCAGTGGTTCAAGCCCACCAGCCGCTCCATGGGAGAATGATGAAGATTTTGTTTCCACAAAGATTTACACGTTCTGAAACCCTATACAACATCATTATAAATTGAAACTGCCTTGATGGCACAAAAACTACATTATGAGGATTAATTAATTTATGTACTGCTATAAATTCCCCTCCTTTCTTGTGTTGTATAAATGATTAAATGTGATTATATAATACTCGTATCAGCTTTTGAATCTGACAAATTTATATTTTTCTCCCAGTACTGTTTATCCTAGGTATCTGATATTTTACAACTCACTGTCATTTCTTTAGAACCTTTTCAATTTCCTCATCTATGAAAGATATATTAAAGGTTGTTGTTGTTGTTGTTAAGTGCCGTGGAGTCGGTTCCGACTCATAGCGACCTAATTACGGTAAATGAATTTCCCATTAAAAAATGATTAGTGACTTTCTGTTTCTGTCTCCTTTATAAAAAAGTTCAACTCACCTTTAATGTCAAATTCCAGCTTTTGAAGAATCTGGTTTAGATTATACAGGGATAATCTCAAATCAGTATACTTTTCTAGACTCTCTGAATGTTTGAATCAATGTCATATAATGAATCCAGATGACACAGTAGTCACACAACTTCACAACTAACTAAAGTAAAGCAGTTTGAAACCATTAACCATTCCACAGGAAATTAGATTGAATGTCTCTATTTCTTTTCTTTTTTATTTTTTTGACACTGGGACTTTTCTTAAGATACTATGTTCTATAATTTCTTCTCTTCTTTATAGGGTTGTTTTGACTTTCAGTTTACTCAGTGGTGTACCGTGGAATCGATTCCAACTCATAGCGACCCTGCATAATGTTTTCAAAGCTGTAAATCTTTACTGGAGCAGAAAGCCTCACTTTTCTCCCATGGAACACTTGGTAGTTTCGAACTGCTGACCTTGAAGTTAGCATCCCAACTTGTAACCACTACGCTACCAGAGCGCCTTTAAAAATATGTGAGGAGCTTAAAAAATTTGTGGAATATAGAATGAAAAGATAATGGAATATTTCCATGAATATTTTGAAGCCCCTTTGTTTGTGTTTGTTTTGAAGCTCCCAGGGACTTTAAAACAAACACAAAAAAGAGAAATTCAAAATGTTCATGAAAATATTCCATTAGCTTTTCATTCTATATTCTATTATATATACATACACATACATATACACATACATATGTACACATATAGATACATACATATATATACCAAGCGTTTATGAGGCTGTAAATCTTTACGGAGAAAGCCTCATCTTTCACTCTCACGGAATGACTGGTAGTTTCCAACTGCAGACCTTGAGGTTAGCAGCCCGACTAGTAACTATTATGTTACCAGAACTCCTTACACATACACACACAGAGAGAGAGTCCTGGTGTGGCACTGTGGGTTAACGTGCTGGACTGCAAGATTGGTTTGAATCACAAGGTTGGTGGTTCAAACTCACCTTCCTCTGCATGAAACAATACAGAGTCTTATTGAGTTAGAAAGGACTCAAGGGCACTTAACAACAACAACAACAACACACATACACATATGGACTCCTGGTTTGGCTCTGTGGGCTAAACCACTGGACCACAAGTTTATTTTTAACAACATGTTCAATGGTTCGAACCCCCAGTCACTTCCTAAAACCATATACATGCAGGGTCACTACGAGTTGGAAACCACTTGAAAAGATGTAACAGCAACTATGTGTGTGTGTGTGTGTGTGTGTGTGTATTGTTGTTGTTAGGTGCCAATGAGTCGGTACCAACTCAGAGCGACCCTATGCACAACAGAAAAAACACTACCTGGTCCTGGGCTAAACTCACAATTGTTGCCATGCTTGAGCCCACTGATGCCACTTTGCCAACCCATCTTGCTGGGGGTCTTCCTCTTTTTCTCTGACCCTTCACCTTACCAAACATGATATCCCTCTCCAGCAACTGGTCCCTCCTGACAATGCGTCCGAAGAATGAGAGACGAAGTCTGGCCATCTGGTCTCCAAGGAGCACTCTGGCTGCACTTCTTCCAACACAGATCTATTGGTTCTTTTGGCAGTCCATGCACTTTCAGTATTCTCCCCCAACACCATAACTCAAATGCATCAATTCCTCTATGATCTTCCTTACTCACTGTCCAGCTTTTGTATGCATATGAGGCTATTGAAAATACCGTGGCTTGGGTCCGGCGTACCTTAGTCCTCAAGCTGACATCTTTGCTCTTCAACACTTTAAAAAGGTCTTGTGCTGCAGATTTTCCTAATGCAGTATATTGTTTGATTTCTTGGTTGCTGCTTCCTGTGTGTTGATGGTTGATGCAAGAAAAATGAAGTCTGACAATTTAAATCTTTCCTCCATTGATAAGAATGTTGTTTATTGGTCCAGTGGTGAGGATATTTGTTTTCTTGACATTGAGATGCAATTGACTCAATATTAGTAATTCAGAATTATTCAGGAGCAACTCAAATGGTCAGTAAAAACAGGAAATATTCCGTTTTATGAATAAATATGAACAAGCATATAAATAGAATTCTTTCATCTTCTCAGTCTTTCCAAAAGTATTAAAATCGCTGTCTTTACACAGGTTCCATTTAAATTTAACTTACTGGACGTTGTGATTATCATTCCTTTATTTATGTATGGTAGCTAGAAGATCTTTCCAGCAGCTAGTCTACATCTGCTTTAGGAAGCATTTATTTATGTTTTGAAGAATAATTAGTAACCAGTATTTTTCTTCTATTAGGAGGTTTCAAAAAGTTTGTGGAAAAATGGAATTAAAAGACGATGGAATTTTTCCGTTAATGTATTGACGTCTTCTTGTACTGTTCTTGGTAGGGAATGCTTGCTTTTAAACATGAGGATTTGTATCCGTACAGGTATAATTAATTCATTAGTACTACATAATATATCTGCTCCTATTTAGGCTGATTTACATATTCTTGGATTCAATCTATATTATTAAAGTGAGGATAGAGTAAATGGCATAATTAGAACATTAATTAATTTGTTCATGTAATAGAAATATATTGAATGTCTACATTTTTTTTTTTTTATGCTGGGACTTTTGTTGAGCTATTCATTATGTTCTATAACTACTGTTGTTGTTGTTAAGTGCCGTTGAGTCAGTTCTGACCCATAGTGACCCTGTACAGAATTTCTGAGGCTGTAAATCTTTATGGGAGCAGAAAGCCTCATCTTTCTCACACAGAACAGCTGGTAGTTTCGAACTACTGACCTTGTGGATTGCAGCCCAATTCGTAACCACTACTCTACCAGAGCTCCTTACAACTTCTGTAGATACTTCTATTTCTAATGATTGATCTTGACATTGCAAGTTTTCCTGCTTATATTCTATTAAATGTGTGTATTGCATATATGTCTTGACTTTAGTAATGATATATAGCTAATTTATTCTTATCTCCCACACATGCGTATCAGTTTCTTTTACCTTTCCAAACCGTTTTCTAACTTGTGAGCAAATATCTCCATTGGTGGTATAATTCAATATACAAATTGTTGAAATCAGATAGGAACAATTGACAACTTGGAAAAAATGAAAGCTCAGCATAATTTTGGGGACATTTAGGATAAACTAGATTTTTTAAATGTTAGTAAAATTCACATATTCTGAAAAAAAATTTTTTTAACTCACACAGGGGTTTCAGGCTATCACCATGGCAACTATTTGTATCAGAATGCTATTTTTTTCCCCCAGAGATATTTCTGTATCATTATATCCTTGATAATACTTTATTGTTGGGTATCTATTAAGCCCATATGCGTTTTAGGGTCTAATTTACTTAACAAATTATGTATGACAAAAGAGAAAACTTATAAAACAGTAAATAACACTATTAATTACCTTATGAATCAGGAAACCACTGTATGTGTCAGCAGCATTCTAGCTTCAAAATAATTCTACAAAGTAATTAAATATGAACATATTCCATTATTAAGACATATATCCTTTTTCAAATTTAGATGGAAAACTAGAAACAGACTAGTGAAATTACAAAATTGCTTTTGTTAAAGAGGCTTTTAGCCAATGAAACAAACCAAAGGAAATAGAAAAATAAAAATAAATGTCTAACAGTATTTTAGAGAAAAAAAAATGTTGCTGTGGCAACTGGTGCCGTTTGTTATATTTTCAACATTAGACTTTTGAATGTGATTACCGAAGAATAAAATATCACTTTGATTTAAGACAATAATTTGATGGGGATTTATATTTCTGTTTTCTCCTTGGATATTTATGAAATGTTTTTTTGTTTTGTTTTGTTTTTTTTGAGAAGCACCAATCATCGTTGGGGATTTAAAGAGATTTAGGTGAGATGCGAGGAAACAGACTTGAGACAATTCTGATCTGTTTTTACGTCTTTCCTAATATGTTGTTGTTATGTACTGTGGAGTTGGTTCTAACTATAGTGACTCTGCACAGGGTTTCTGAGGCTGCAAATCTTTATGGGAGCAGAAAACCTTATCTTTCTCTCACGGGACAGCTGGTAGTTTTAAACTACCAAACTTGAGGTTAGCAGCCTAATTCGTAAGAGAAAAGATAAAAATAAAGAAAATATTGTGAAAGAAAGTAATAAGTTTGATGTTCCATAACATAGGTTAGTCATGCCATCAATAGTTTTGCTGTTGTAGTTTCTTGTATATGATCCCTGACATATACCTGTCTGATACAGATTCAATGCATTTTGCATTTGATGACCGAAGTTTTGGTTGCAAAACTTGAACATGATGCAGTATCACCTTAAATGTTCATTCAATACATATATCCCAGGTGCACCATTCAAAGGTCGACTTTCTAAGTGGAAACAGGACCTTAACCCATTCTCACTAATCTTAGACTCAGTGAGAAACTTCTCTCTGTTAGTCTGTCAGTTTGTCATACTGTGGGTGGCTTGACTGTTGCTGTGATGCTGGAAAGTATACCACTGGTACTTTAAATACTAGCCGGGTAACCCATTGTGGCTAGGTTTCAGCAGAGTTTCCTAAAACAGATTAGGAAGAAGGAGAAGAAGACTGCTTATGGATGATTAGCAACTGAGAACCTATGGATAGCAGCATAACATTGTCAGATATAGTGTCAGTTGATCAGTCCCTCAACATGGAAGACATTCAGAATATGATTCGGGAAGAGCTGCCTCCTCAAAGTGGAGTTGATCATGGTAACGTGAATGGAGTAAAGCGTTCAGGACCTTCATTTGCTGATGGGGCACAACTCAAAGTAAGGGGAAACAGATGTAGCATCTATTAATAGTCAGAAAATATATGAATCTGAGAAAATTGTCAAAAATAAAATGGAATGCATAAAGATCAATTTCCTAGGCACATAAAGATCAATTTCCTAGCAGTTCAAACCAGCTGCTCCTTGGAAACCCTATACAGGGTTGTTATCGGTCAGAACTGACTCAATGGCACTTCACAACAACAATGCATTGAAATGGACTTGCATTGGCCATTTTTAATCTGATAATCACATGGTTAATTATTCTGGGAACAACAAATGTAAGAGGAGTGATGCCACATTCGTTATGAGAAAGAAATTTTCAAGATCTGTCTTGAAGTACAATTCTGTATGTGACAGGATAACATTCATATACCTACAGGGAAGACCAATTAATTCCACAATGATTCACATTTACACACTAGCCACTAAAGCCAGTGATGATGAAATTAAGAAATTCTGCCCCTTTATTTTAGTCTGATATTGATCAAACAAGCAATCAGGATGTGTTGACAATTACTGATAATTGAAATGTGAAGATTGGAAACAAAAATGAAGGATTGGTGCTTGTAAAATCTGACCCTGGTGATATAAATAATGCTGGAGAACACATGATAGAATTGTGTAAAACCACCAACTTTTTCATTGCAAATATATTTATTTTTTTAAACTTTTAATTGTGAATTGAGTGAAGCTTTACAGAGAGTATAATCATTTTTACGTTGAATAAATCATACGCTCTGCTTCATTTCAATCATTGCAATCCACTTCATGCAACAACAATTATCCCACTTCCTTCTCTTAGTTCCTATTTTCATTCCATCATTCTTCCCATACCTTCTCAACTTTGTCCTTAGGTAACTCTTGCTCTTTTGACCTTGAATGGCTCACCATTCTGTTGTGAGCATACCTTGCTAGTGCTGTCATCCCCCAATATACCTATCTACTGCTTGGCTGAAAACAAGTCCACAAAGAAGAGTTACATTTCCAGATCTAAAGAATTATCGAGGGCCATTTTCTCAGGTTCCTCTAGTCTGTTTAGAACCAGCAAAACTGATTTTTTTTTTTAAATAATTTTGAGTTGTCTTCAAGATTTTCTGCCACTCTATCCAGGACATTTTAATGTGATCCTTTCCAGAACAATTGTTTATGGTAGCCCTTAGCCATCAGCATCTTGGTGACTAATGTGAGTCTGCTCCTTTGGTCTGTTGGACTAGTTGATTCCAAGCATCTTCAATTTTCGTCACTCTTCTTCTGTTCACAAATGGAGAGACCAATAGATGCACCTTAGGTGGCCGTTCATGAGCTTTTAAGATCTTAGATCCTACTTACTCAAGCAGGATTTAGAACATTGTCCTTGTGGACTATGTTATGCCAGTTGACCATGGCATATCCTGAGAAGATGGTCCTGAGCCCTCACACCCAGCAACTCATTTCCTTAAGATGTCTGATAATGTCTAAGAAGTTTTCATCATTTTGCTGCATGTATGCGCCATCAAATTCATAGGTATGTTTTCAGCAAAGCCATGTAGAAATGCACTCTCTTAATATCTTATATATTTGTGGGTATATTCCCACTCTCCTTTCTATACGTGTTCAGCCTATATATCTGTCCATGTATCTGCTCACAGATCGCTTGTTCCAAGATTGTATATATAACATTATTTAACTCTATCCCCTTTAAACCTTACATACCTCCCCATCATCTGAGCTAACATGTGTCTACCCTGTCTAACCAGTGAATTAATCTCCCTTCCTTCCTACCCCTGACAAATATTGTAGCATGAAAGTTTTTCTTGTGTTTTTACATTAGTGATCTCATACTATATTTGTCCTTTTGTGATAGACTAATTTCTCTCAGCATTTTGTGCTTCAAGTTCATTCATGTTTTGAAGTGTTTCACAGATTCATTGTTATTCTTCAAAGTTGAGTAGTGTTCCATTGTGTGTCTGTGCCAAAGTTTGTTTATCTAGTCTTCCATGGTTGTTAGGTACCATCAAGTCATGGGCATTTATTCTGGCTTACTCTTTTTGCTGCTGTAAATAGTGCTGTGATGAACATCAGTGTGCATCAGTCTTCTCATGTCTTATTTCTTGTGGATATGTATCAGGTGAAGGGATTGCTGGGACATATGGCATTTCTATTTCCAACTGTTTGAGGAAGCACCATACTAGTTGTACCACCATCAATATAGGAAGGCCCCTGTCTCTACACACTCTTTTTGTTTAGCCAACTTTTGTTTTCTGTGTTTTTTTTTGTTGTTGTTGTTGTTTTTGTTGCTTTCTTATTAATGGTGGAGTAAGATGATAGCTCATTGTTTTGATTTGCATCTCTCTAAACACTAAGGGAATCCTGGTGCGGTGCTGTAGAGTAAGTACTGGACCACAAGGTTGGTTTGAATTGCAAGGTTGGCAATTCAGACTCATCAGCCACTTCTGGGAAATGCTATACAGTGTTGCTATGAGCCAGAACCGTCTTGATGGCACTTACCAACAGCAGCAACAAATGGCAAATAATGACAAACGTTTCTTCATTTGTTTGTTGTTGACCTGAATGCCTTCCTTGGTGAAGTGTCTGTACGTGTCCTCTGCCCCTTTTTTAGTTGGGCTATTTGTTTTTTTCTTCTAGAGGTGTTGCTGTTGTTGTTGTTGTTAAGTGCCATCGAGTCGGTTCCTACCCATAGTGACCCTGTACAGGGTTTCCGAGGGTGTAAATCTTTACGGGAGTAGAAAGCCTCATCTTTCTCCCGCGGTGCGTCTGGTAGTTTCGAACTGCTGACCTTAAGGTTCACAGCCCGATTCATAACCACTACGCTACCAGAGCTCCTTAGAGGTGTTGCAGATTTCTATAAATTTTAAACATGGGTCCATTGTCTAATATGCATTGCAAAAAAAAATTATTCCCAGTCCATGGGCTCTCTTTTTACTCTTTTGGCAAAATCTCTTGAAATACATAAGTGTCTAATGTTTAAGAGGTCCCAGTCATCTATTTTGTCTTCTACTGTTTATGTATTTTAAGATGTGTTTGACAATGCATTCTTGCTATGTGTTATAGCCCCTAATTGGTATTACTTTCCTAATTTCCTTTTCAGAGCATATATTATTAGTGTAGAAAAAACCAACTGCATTTTGTGTATTGATCTTGTACCTTGCCACTTTGCTGAGTCTTTCTGTGAGTTCCAATTATTTTCTTGCTGAGTCTTTGGAATTTTCTATGTATAAGATCATGTCATTGGCAAACAGAGGGTTTTACTTCTTCTTTCCCAATTTGGATGGCTTTAATTTCTTTCCCCCTGTTTATTCTATGACCTCCAGAGCAATATTGAATAGTACTGGTAATACAAGGTGTCTTTATCTAGTTCCCTTATGCAAAGAGAATATTTTCAGTTTCTCTCCACTGAGAGTAATATTGGCTGTTGTAGTTTTACATATGCCCTTAATTATGTTGAGGAATTTCTTTTCTATTCCTATTTTGTTGAGTGTGTGTATTAGGAATGGATATTGCATTTGTCAAATACCTTTTCTGCATCAGTTGATATGATCATGTGGCTCTTTTCCTTTATTTGTTTATATGGTGGATTACATTAATTATTTTTCTAATATTGAGCCATCCTTGAATCCCTGGCATGAGTCCCACTTGTACATGATGTATTATGCTTTTATATGTTGTTGAGTTCTATTGGCTAGGATTTTGCTGATAATTGCTTCATCTATGCTCATGAGGGATATTGGTGTGTGTGTGTGTATATATATATATATATTTAGAGAGAGAGAGAGAGAGAGAGAGAGAGAGAGAGAGAGATATGTCATTGTCTAGTTTTGCTATGATACTTATGATTGCTTCATTAAATGTATTCAGAAAATTTCCATCATTTTCTATATTCTGGGATAGTTTAAGTAAAGTTGGTGTCAGTTCTCTGAATCTCTGGTAGAATACACCAAGAAAGCCAACTGGGACCAGACTTTTTGTTGGGAGTTTTTTAATGACCTGATCAATCTCTATTGCTTTGAATATGTTAAATTCTTCTACTTCATTTGGTGTTAGATTCAGTAGATTTTGGTTTTCTAAAATTTTTTCCATTTCTTCTAGATTTTCAAATCTGTTGGAATATAATCCTTTATACTCTTCTGTTATTATCTTTTTAATTTCCTTTGTTCAGTTGCTACCATTATAATTTCTTATGCATGTTATTTATATCTTCTCCTTCTTTTCCTTTGTTAGATTTGCCAATGGTTCTCAATTTCATTAATCCTTTCAAAGAACAAACTTATTGTTTTGTTGATTCTTTTTTTTTTGCTTTTCTGTTCTCTATTTAATTTATTTCTGATCTAAGCTTTATTATTTATTTTCTTATGGTTTCTGTACACTTACATCACTGCTCTTTTTCTAATTCTTGGGATGTTGTTTTAATGTGTTGATTTGGTTCTTTCTTATTTTTGCATGTATACATTTTTGCTTTAAATTGCCCTTTAAACACTGTTTTTGCTGTGTCCCAAAGGTTTTGGTACGTAGTGTTTTCATAATTCAAGGATTTTTTTGTTTCATTTTTTATTCATTCTATTACCAAGTAGCTTTTAAGTTATTCAGTGTTCATGTATTTGATCATTTTCTAATGTTGATTTCTAATTTTATAGCATTGTAATCTGAAAAGATGGCTTGTAGCATTTTGGTGTTTTTTTCATTCATTGAAGCTTGCTTTGTGGCCTAGCATATGGTTTGTTTTGGAGATTGCACCATACACACTACACTGGAAAAGAACAACCATTATGCTGTTGTTGGGTTGAGTGTTGTATATAAGTCTATGAGGCCCAGTTCATTGTGTTTTTATTTCTTATGTGTCTCTGCTGAGTTCCTTCTAGTTCTGTCCTTCAAGACTCAGCGAACATCAGAGTCAATTGGCATAACATAGTTCAAAAACACAGCGTTCTACATCCCACTTTGGTGAGTATCACCTGGGATCTTAAAAGCTCATGAGTGGCTGTCTAAGTTGCAGTGATTCGTCTATTCATGTGCAGACAAAAGAGGAGTGATGAGAATTGAAGATTCTTGGAATCAATTAATCTGACAAATGAATGGAACACGTGAATATCAGTATCCATGACTCTGAGACCAGAAGAACTAGATGGTGCTTTGCTATCCGTACCAACTCCTCTGAAAGGGATCACCTTAAAGATCCCAGATACAGTGGGAAGAAATGTGGAATAAAACTCAAAATTACTTAAAGACAACTACTACTACAACAACAAAAACAATCATACTGGTCAAAAGAGACTAGAGGAAACTAGAGGAAATGCTGGCCCTCGACCCTCCTTCACATCTGGAAAGGAACTCACCCTCATGGACCAATTTTCAGCAAAGCAGTAGATAGGTACATAGGGTGTACAGCCATGCTAGTGGTATGATAATTTATTCAACATCAAAAGGGCAATTTTTTTTTCTAAGGACAAAGTTGAGAAGAGATGGCAAGGTGGGCAGAATGAAATTATGAACCACAGAGAGTAAATGGGAACATTGTTGTGACATGCAGGGGATTGCAATCATTGAGATGAAAAAAAAAATTTGTTGAGTAAAACTGATTGTCTTGTTTAACTCAATTCACAATAAAAAGTTAAAAATATATAAAGAAAAGGAAAACAAACAAAGAAAAAACACCAGTGAAAAAATACAGTAAATGAAAAAATTATAGTCAACAGCTAGAAAAGGAATGTAAAAACCAACAACAAAAAAGAAAAGAAAAAAAATTAAGAGAGAGATAGAGACAGGAAAGGAAATGAACTAAACACAATTACAAAAAGGCTGAGTAAAAGGGAAAGAGATCAGAGAGTAGTAAAGAAAGACACAGAGGAGAAAAAATAATAGAAAAGAAATGAAGACAGCAGCTGTGGTTGGGAAAGAAAAGCAGGAAAAAAAGAAGAAGAAGAAACAGAAGTGGAGACAGAAGGGATAAAATGCATGGGTAGGTAGAGAGAGGAAGAAATTATAAGGAAACCATCTATACAAGGAAAATATCTATATAATGTAATCTAAAAAATGGAAAAAAACAGAGTAAATACAGACATAGAAAAGACAAATTTCTGAAGTCTTCTGCAAAGACTCCACAGGGTGGGTGGGAAAGGGATGAGACAATGGCATTCTGGCCCTAGATGGAGTTCTTGTAACCCTGGGTTGAGCTCTGGTAGCGTAGTGGTTATGAATCGGGCTGCGAACCTTAAGGTCAGCGGTTCGAAACTACCAGCCGCTCCGCGGGAGAAAGATGAGGCTTTCTACTCCCGTAAAGATTTACACCCTGGGAAACCCTGTACAGGGTCGCTATGGGTCGGACCCGACTTGATGGCACTTAACAACAACAATCAAGAATTAGTTTGTGCAGAAACAAAAGGAATTGGAGAATCAGGGTATTTCTGTCCCAGAGGGCAGTCAAGAGCAAGAGGTCCCACTAGTCCAGGACTTGCTGGAACCAGAAATGCAAGTATCCAGTAAGCTAACCCTGATTTCAGTTGTTGGGGTTCATGCTTCTAGCCCCAAACACACTTTTTGTGCCTCTAACAACCTGGAGAGCAGGAGCTTTGCAGGGAGATATGCAGGTGGAGCCTGGCCACACGGCCAGTCACCAGGGTAATGTGGTTGTTGTTGTTAGGTGCCATCGAGTCAGTACCTACGCATAGCGACCCTATGCACAACAGAATGAAACACTGCCCAATGCTGGGTCAACCTCACAATCGTTGCCATGCTTGAGCCCATTGATGCTGCCACTTTTCCAATCCATGTCCCTGGGAGTCTTCCTCTTTCTGTCTGACCCTCTATGTTACCAAGCATGATATCCTTCTCCAGCAACGGATCCCTCCTGACAATATTTCCAAAGTATAAGAAACAAAGTTTGGCCATCCTGGCCTCCAAAGAACACTCTGACTTCATTTCGTCCAACACAGATCTGTTGGTTCTTTTGGCAGCCCATGGTACTTTCAATATTCTCCTCCAGTGCCATAACTTAAATGTATCAATTCTTCTACAATCTTCCTTATTCATTGCCCAACTTTCACATGCATATGAGGTTATTGAAAATACTATGGCTTGGGTTAGGCACACTTTAGTCCTCAAACTGACATCTTTGCTGTTCAACACTTTAAAAAGTTCTGGTGCAGCAGATTTAACTAATGAAATATGTCATTTGATTTCTCGAGTGCTGCTTCCCTGAGTGTTGATGGTTGATACAAGAAGAATGAAGTCTTTGAGAACTTCAATCATTTCTCCATTGATAAGAATGTTGTTTATTGGTCCAGTGGTGAGGATTTTTGTTTTGAGATGTAATCCATATAGAAGGCTGTTTCTTTTTTTTATCTCAACAGTAAGTATTTTAAGTCCTCTTAACTTTCAGTAAGCAAGGTTGTATTATCTGTATATCACAGGTTGTTAATGAGTTTTCCTACATTCTTGATACCACATTTTTCTTTGTATAACCCCTTTTCTCAGATTATTTACTCAGCATACAGGTTGAATCAGTGTGGTGAAAAATACAACCACCCATCTCATTTTGTCATACGGTGGTGGCTTGTGAGCTGATGTGATTCTATGAACTATGCCACAGGTATTTTAAATACCATCAGGGTCACCCACAGTGGACAGGTTTCAGATGAGCTTCCAGGCAAAGACAGACTAGGAAGAAGGAGAGACAAACTACTTCCAAATATTTAGTCACTGAAAACCTTATGAATAACAGAGGGTAATGTGGGTACAAGAAAAAAGTTGCACCTTTCATTCCACCTATAAGCAACCCCAACTCTGCAACATCAATTGCCCTCTTGCCTTCAAAGCTGCTCATGAAAGTTCAAGATGGACATACCATGCCTGAAAAGCCAGCACAGATCACCTGTCTCCTCCCTCTCCCACCAATAATATATCTTTTTTAGCTGCTTCTTCTAGTCCAGGGGTGGCCAGGATTGACTCCGCAGGTTTGGAGCAGGGCTCACCTGAATCCCGGTGCCAGGGGTTAATATGGATGGCTCATCCTTGCTTTGAAGTTCTGCTGTGGCACTGTAGATAATGCACTGGATCACAAAGTCAGTTTTAACCACAAGATCAGCAGTTCAAAACCACCAGCCGTTCCTCAGGAACCATAGACAGTGTTGCTATGGGTTGGAACTGATTTGATGGCAATTAGCAACAACAACAACAACCTCTACTTTAATGGGACTCACAACTGCAGCACTCACCTCCATGCAAGTCCAACCTCCAGGAGTGGGGTAGAAGCCAACCATGTCTCTGGTAATAGAAAGTGCGAGGAACAAGAAAAAAAATCATACCTTTATCTCTATGTTTCACCAGTAGGTTTCTACTATGTCAATATGCTGTCTAGTCTCTAATCTGCTCACAAAAGCTTAAAATGGCTTCACCTCATCTGACCAGCAGGCACAGATCACCTGTCTGTTTCATCTTTTAGCCATGGCTGCTGAACCTTCTCTCCTAGTGAGCTTTCACTTCACCTATAGCTCAAGGTTCCAGGATTATCCTCTGAGTGTATTTTATTTGGTTTTCTGTATCTTTATTATAGACGGTCTGTATAAGCTTCTTGTTGCTGTTAAGTGCTGTCGAGTCAGTTTCGACCCATAGCGACCCTGTATAGGGTTTCCAGAGGAGCAGCTGGTGAGCTTGAACTGCCAACCTCACAGTTCAAATGGCTTTGCAGTCTGGCACATTAACTCACAGTGCCATACCAGGACTCCCTGTATAGGCTTACTAAAGTCTAATCTGCCATCATGCCGCCTTTTCCTAAATATGCTTTTTAAACAATATAAAAGGTGACTATACACATGGACCTTACCAGATGAAATTCACAGGAATCAAATTGACATCTGTCAGAAAAGACAGTGGAAAAGCTTAGTATCATCAGCCCAAACAAGGTCAGAGGTCAGCTATAGAACAGATAATCAACTGCTCATATATAATTCTGGCTGAAGCTGAAGAATATTAAAACAAATCCTTGATAGCTAAAATATGACCTTGATCATATCCCACCTGAATTTAGAGACCATCTCAAGAATAGATTTGATGCATTAGGCACTAATGAGTGAAGGCCAGAAGAGCTCTGGAGTGACAACAAGAACCTCATACAGGAAAAAAGTAAAGGTTATTAAAAAGCCAAGGAAGAAGTAAACTCAAAGTGGATGTCAGAAGAAACTCTGAAACTTGCTCTCCAGCATTGTTGTTATTTGTTATGTGCATTCACGTTGATTCAAAATCATAATGACCCTGAATAGCATTTCTGAGGCTTTAAAAATCTTTGTGGAATCAGACAGCCTCATCTTTCTCCTGAGTCTCTACAGTGTAGAAATGCTAAAATGAATTTTAAAAATGAGGAAATAAAAGAGCTGAACAGAAAGTCACAAAGGGCAGTTCGAGATGACAATCTTAAGTACCACAATGAATTTTGCAATGACCTGAAGTTAGAAAATTACAGGGGAAGAGCATGCTAACAATTTCTCAAGATGAAAGAACTGAAGAAAAAAAATCAAGCCTCAACTTTGGAATATTGAAGGATTTGATGACTAAGTATTGAATGATGCAGATAGCACTAAAAGATTATGGAAGATCTTCAGTGACAGAGAGTCACTGAACCAAAAAGAAATGGTAGATGTTCAACCATTTCAAGAGGTAGCATATTATCAAGAATCTATGATACTCAAGAAAGAAATTCAAACTGCACTGAACTGCATTATGAAAAGGAAGACTCTAGGAATTGACTGAATATAACTCAAAATCTTTCAATAAACTGATGCAGCACTGGAGTCACTCACTCATCTACGCCAAGAAATTTGAAAGACACCTACATAGCCAATCATTTGAACAGATCCATATTGTATCCATTCCTAAGAGAGGTGATTGAGTGGAGTGTGGAAATCATCGAATAATATCATTAATATCACTAACAAGTAAAATTTTGTTCAAAGATGACTGTTATAGTACATTGGCACAGAACTGGCAGGAATTCAATCCAGATTTAGAAGAGTACATGGAACCAGGGATATCATTGCTGATGTGGCGGAGATCTTGAATTAAAGCAGAGAATACCAAAAAAGGTATTTACATGTGCTTTATTGACTATGCATAGGCTTTTGACTGTGTGGACTACAACAAGCTGTGGGGAGCATTATGAAGAACAGCTATTCCAGAACACTTAATTTTGCTCAAGAGAAACCTGTACATAGACCAAGATGTAGTCTTTCAAACAGAACAAATGGATTCTCAATGGTTTAAAATCAGGAAGGCATATGCCAGGGTGGTATTCTTCATCCTATATGCTGAGCAAATAATCCAAAAAACATGGATTACATGAAAAAGAATGTGGCATCATTAACAGCTGGCAATGTGCACATGAAGTAACCTTGCTTGCTGAAAGTGAAGAGGGCTTAAAATACTTACTGATGAAGATCAAAGACCACAGCCTTCGGTATGGATTGCACCTTAATGTAAAGAAAGCAAAAATCCTCACCACTGGAGCAATAAATAACTTCATAATAAATGGAGAAAAGATTGATATTGTTAAAGACTTCCTTTTGCTGGGATCCACTATCAGCCTTCATTGAAGCAGCAGCCAAGAATTCAAATGACATTAGGCAAGTCTGATGTACAAAACCTTTTTAACGTGTTCAGTAGCAAAAAGGATAAAGGTGCACCTGAACCAATCAGTGGTATTTTCAATAGCCTCATATGTATGTGAAAATTGAACAATGACTAAGGACAACTATAGAAGAAACGACATATTTGAACTATGGTATTGGAGAAGTATGTTGAAAATACCAAGGATTGCCAGAAGGACAAACAAATCTGTGTTGGGAAAAAAAAAAAAAAAAAAAGCCAGAAAGCTCTTCAGAATCCAAGATGGCATGAGCTTTCTCATACTTTGAGCATGTTACTTGGGAACCAATCCCTAGAGAAGGCCATCAGACTTAGTGAAGTGGAGGATCATTGAAAAAGAGGAAGACTTCTACTGAGATGTATTGAACCCATGGCAGCAGCAGTGGACTCAAGTATAACAATTGAGAAGATGGCAAAAGCCTAGGCAGTAATATGTCCTGTTGTGCATAGGGTTACTATGAGTGGAAACTGACTTGATGGTACCTAATAAGAACAAGGGAAAGATGTTGAATGTCAAAGGAAGCATCAAAGATGTTGAATGTCAAAGGAAGGATTACTGAGAGTCACTGTATTCAAAATAATCAATTAATGTTTAACCTTTCTTGAGAGGAGAAATAGATGGCATTGAATGATGAATTCAAGCATCATTGAAGGCATTAGCAAATACAAGACTCCAGGTATTGATGGAATACCAATTGAGATTTTCTAACAAACAGAAGCATTGCTGGAAGAACTTAATCTCCTTTAGCAAAAAGTTTAGAAAACAGTTTAATGGGGTTGAATTGTTCCCCCTGGCATTCAAAATATGTGTCAACTTGTCTGGGCTAGGTTTCTCAGTTGTTTGGCAGTTATATGTTGATTTCGCATTATGTGATCTGATGTGATAAACCAATAAAAGGATTAAGGATTGGATTGTTGTTGTTGTTAGGTGCCATTGAGTCGGTACCAACCCATAGCAACCTTATGCACAGCAGAATGATTCGATACACTCCCCTATTTGACCATGGACCTTATCTGATGTCCTGGAGATCCCCAAGAATATAGCATGTAACACCTTTTATTTTAAAAGAGATAGATATGAATAGAGAAAGTGAGACCTACTACCACCAAGAGTTTGTCCTTTGGACCTGGCATCCCTGCGCTGTGAACTTCTAGATTGAGGGAAAGATTGATGTCAAGTCACATGGAGATCTCTAATTAGTACTGGGCCTACAGATGGTGAAAGGAGTTGTGATGGTTAAGATTTTCTGTTAACATGACTGCCGAGGATTCCTAGTGTTTTGGCAGCTGCTATGTCATTATCCCCATGGTGGAAACGAATACAGAAATAGTTAACTCTTTGATGAATATTTATAAGCAGACACAGTTAACTTGATGATAAGTATTAGCAGCCAATCAATTGAAAGGATGTTTCCTTGGGGATTTGACCTGCTCCCAATAATATGGGCACGCAGGAATAGCTTGCTCTCCTTTCTCCTTTGGGGACTTGGGACTCTATAACTGTGGGTCATTTCCTTCACGAAAATGTCTGTTTACATACATATATACATATATAAGTTTCACGGGTTTTGCTTCTATATAGAACCCAGCCTGAGACAGGAGTCAAGGACCTTTCTCCACTAGTCCAACTTCTAGTTTCCGAATACTGTTTACACTGTGGTAATTCTGTATAGGAATACTAGATAACTTAAGGAGAACTTGGTACCAGGAGAGTACAGTGTAGAAACAGTTTTGGAATTGGAGAATGAGCAGAGGTTGTAAGAGTATTAAACTACCTAATAGTAAAAGCCTAAAAGAGACTGTTGGAATTATGGATATCAAACAAAATTCTAATGAGGGGGCTCAAAAGGAAGTGAGAACTGTAACACTGAAGATAGCACAGATGGTGAGAAGCTGTGACAGAGAAATTGCAGCAGCAGAACCAGGGGATTGAATCAAGACAGCAAAGAAGTTGACCCTCAGAACAAAGAGCTGAGCACTTTCCTGGAGAAGGTTTCTTAGTGGAATGGGGTGCCTCTGGGCACTTGTTGGTGAAGTTAGGCACTCTGACCCACAGAACAAGAAAACTGAGCACTTTCTGGTCAAGACTTTCTTGTGCAGTGGAGTGCCTCTGAGTGCTTATTAGTAAATCTAAAGTGCTTTGTAACACTTGCTCAAAAAGAGCAGAAACCAGGTTGTCCTATTGTAGAGATCACAGGGATCAGAACTGCTTCAGTCTCAAAAAATAGGGCCATGACCTATAAACTTGCAAGGTGTAAAACCATGACCTCTGGAATTTCCAAGGATAGTGCCACAGTTTCTTAAGTTTCAAGAAGTTGGCTTCTTTACCAATTCTTGCGCAAAGCTGAGGGGACATAAGAATGGGGTCTTCCTTGGACAAGAGGTTAATGTCACTACTCAGATAGACTAGGGGGATGGGGCTGCCCAAAGTCAAGGGAGCAGATTTGCCATTTAAGTGGTCCTGAATGGCAGAGCTGAAGCCCAGGGTTGAGGGGCCGCTACCCAGAAACAAAATGCATGTAAAACACCCAGAATCTCTGCAGGGAAAGTTCATTGCTTACATGGTCTTAGTGAACAGAGGATTCTTTTAAAGTATTGAGAGCTAATGTACATTGTTTGGCAGGGTTTTCAACTTGCTTGGTACCTATTATCTCTTCTTTCCCTCCAACTGTTCCCATTTATAATGGCAATGTCAACCTTAGAGCTTGTTCCAACACTGTACTTCAGAAGCAGATACCTTCATTCTAGATATGCAGATGATGAGACATTGGTTACAGGTTAGAATTTGTCCTTGGAAGTCTTCTGAAAAGATATAAAGGGGTGAAAGTGTTTTCCATGTTTTAAAGACATGTATTTGGAGGGGTCAAAGGGAGGAAGGAGTCCAGGTGTAACACTGTTAGTTAATGCACTGGACTGCAAAGTAGGTATGAACCTGAAGGTCAGTGGTTCCAGCTCACAAGTCATTCCTCAGAAACCCTATACGGGTCAATATGAGTTAGAACCTACTCAACTGGCACTTAACAACAACAAAAGGTGGAAAAGTGTGGATTGAATTGTGTCAGCTTGGCTGTACCATGATTTTCAGTGCTTTGAGTATTTCTAGAATATGGACTTCCAGCCTCCTAAACTGTGAGAATAAATTTCCATTTGTTAAAGCCATGCATTTGTGGTATGTCTGTCATAGCAGCACTACTGGTACCTGTGTAGGTAAGACACAGGTCGGTTGACTGGAAGAGAAACATGTTTGTGCCCATTCTAAAGAAAGGTGTTCCAACAGAATACAAAAATCAAAAAATATCATTGGTATTACATAAAGTAAAAATGTTTTGTAGATAATTTAGAAATGTATTCAGCAGTACAGTGACAGGGAGCTGCCAGAAATTCAAAAAATTCAGACGAGCATAAGGAATTAGGAATATCATAGCTGATAATCAGATGGATCTTAGTTAAAAGCAGAAAATACAAGAAAGATGTTTATATTTGCTTTATTGACTACACAAAGACTTAAAGCTATGTGAATCATAACAAATTATGAGTAATAGAGTGAGTAATAAATATCCTAGCACACTTAATTGTGCTCGTGTGTAATCTGTACATAGACCAAGAGGCAGTTACTCAAACAGAATAAGGAGATACTAGAGGGTTGAAAATAAGGGAAGGTGTGTGTCAGGGTTGTATCCTTTCACTATACTTATTCTATCTACATGCTGAACAAATAATCCAATAAAATGACTATGTGAAGAAAAATATGACAATAGGATAAGAAGAAGTCTCATTAACAATTGTAGGATAAAGTGCTGTAGGATAAAACATTGGACTATAATGTCAGTTTGAACTACAAGGTTGATGGTTCAAACCCATCAGTTACTCCTCAGAAACCCTATATAGGGTCACTATGAGTAGGAAACGATTAAATGGCAATTAACAACAACAACATACACAGATGGTACAATCTTGCTTGCTGTCAGTGAAGATAAAGCATTAATGTCATGGTTGTTGTGAAGTCCCATTGAGTTGGTTCTGACCCATAGCAACACTGCATAGGGTTTCCAAGGAGTAGCTGGTGAGCTGGAACCACTAACCTTGCAGTTCAAATGGCTTTACAGTCTGACACATTAACCCACAGTGCCATACCGACATTAATAGACCAAAATAATTATTTAGTATGGGTTATACTTCAGGCTAAAGAAAACAAAATTCCACACCAGTAAATGAAACCATGATGAATGTAGAAAATAGATGATTGAAGTTGTCAAGGATTTCATTTTCTTGAATACACAATCAACACTCATGAAGTAGCAGTCTAGGAATCAATGTACCGTATTGGGCAAATATGATGCAAAAGGTATCTTTAAAGTGTTTAAAATCAAATATGTCAATTTAAGTACTACGATGTGAATATCCAAAATATGGTATTTCAAATCATCTCATATGTACGTGAAGTGTAACAAGAATGCTCCTTGGACACACGGGTGGTAAGATTTTGCCCCATGTGTTTTAGATATCATGCTTGGTAGAGGGTCAGCAAAAAGAGCAAGACCCCTGTTGATGCTGTTGCTATACTTGGTCCCAAGGTAACAATAATTGTGAGGATGGTATGGGACCAGACAGGGTAGATAGGGTTGCTATGAGTCAAAACTGACACAATGACACCTATCAACAATTACAAAATAGACTAATCAGATATTACATATATCACAATTTTATTCTTGATTTTAATTTTAGAAGTGAAATTTAAAATATTAAATCAAAATAAAATTAAAAATTTAATTAAGATCTTAGTATAACAGCACTATAGGAGCCACATTGGACTAAGAACCACAAGGTCGGCAGTTCAAACTCACTAGCTGCTCCTCAAAAACCCTATACAGAGTAACTATGAGTGGGAACTGTCTTGACAGTATTAACATCAACAACAACAATGTAGATATTACTGGGAATTGCCTAATTTTATATCCTGGGCTAAAATATTTATCTCTTTGTTGTCTATTAGCATCAACTGATACTTAAATTAATTAAACTTTCCAAATTGTTGACTCACCTTGGTTCTCGAATAAAGTTCACTTTTATATGTAAAATTATATAAAATTAATAATAGCAATTGAGACATATGAACATCATTGTATGTTTGATACATTTTTATGCTATTTGCAGTAGCCAGATAAAATATTTACATATGCATGTTTTCGCAATTTGAACAAAACTTAAATTGTGTAAACTTCATTAGGCTTACAATTATTACAAAAGTACTTGGAAAATAAACACTAGTTAATAATAAAAGATAATTGAGGCTCTAAGATATTTCCAATCATATAGAGATACTAAATATTCTTGTGTGAACATGATTTTCCCCCTAAAGCAAAGCTATTTTTCTCTCGGATGCAGTATGTGACAGCATGTCATTTAGAATGTAATGACTTTTCATGAGAGTTGCTAAAACATGTTGAGTTTACACTGAGTTGCTGAAGTCATCTTTGTTTCAGTCCAATGACTAATAAAATTACAGTGTTAAGCAGTATTGAAGAAAACAACTGAAAATACAACTTTTTAAATAGTCTTATCACTGCCACAAACTTCATGCTTGACTGGAGATCATCAAAGCTCATCTTATATTTCTTGAACTTTCCATTTTGTCCTTGTCCTTACTTCAGGGGATTCTCAGTTCTTTAGTTACATATGTGCGCATATATATGTGGATATGTGTCTGTGGATATGTATTTCTAACTTAAAGCTCCAGTTGTTGAATCCTATTTATTCCCACCATTTTGACCTTTCAACACTAGCCAGCCTTCCTTTTCTTTAAGACTGGCTGCTCCGCATCTTGGCTGAACATCATGGCTGGAGTTAGTTCATAAACCACTCATTTCCATTTTCCCAGAGCCTCTTGAATCTGTAGAACAATGTATTCTCACACTAAGTTCTAAGAACCCATGGGAATCTAATAAGTAATTGCTTCTGCAGTTATGTGGACTTATTTATTCAGGAAGTAGTTGCAATAGTTTGCTATTCAACTACAGAGAACAGGACTAAAAAGGAACCTTAAACATTATACTTGTTTACTTGCTTGCTGTCTCATCATCAATAAATAATATATAAATGGAATAAATGTATGCATATAGATATATAATAGATATAGGAAGTTCAAGATGGACACATAGATTTGAACATATTGCTACAAACTAAAGTATAGGAAAGTGTGGGTTCTACTTTTTTTCCTTTTATCATCCCTCAGCATTCTATAAGAATGTATACTTTTCTTGAAAAAGGAATGACATTTATTTAATGATACCAGCTGAATAACAATAGTGGAATATTGCTAAATTACACAGTATAGGGTTCCAAATAGAGTTACAAGGGAAATAATTAACTTATTTTGAAAAAAAAAAAATCAAGAAATGCAAGCTCTTAAGAGGATTACAAGAGTGAGTTCGGAAGTCAGTCAAATATATCCCTGTCCAACTTGCAATGTTTTTTTAGCTGTGGGATTGTACACAAGTTCTTTAGCTTCTTCGAATCTCAAGTTTTCTTATTAATTATGTTGTTGTTGTTGCTAGATGCCATGAAGTCAGTTCCAATTCACAGCAACCCTGTATAAGGTTTCCAAAGAGCAGGTGGGTTTGAACCACCGACCTTATGGTTTACAGTTTATCCTACAGCACCAGGAGATTAAAAACAAGAGTATCCTCATGGAATTTCTGTGGACATTAGATAAGGAAATGCACAAGAAACATTAAGAATGCCTACATAAATGTTAAAAATTGCCAATTTCATCTGTCTTTATCACGTGATAGTCATCAACATTATTATCATTTCCATTTGTATTATAACTTTTGAACAAAAAATGACCTTTAATTAATGGTATGCTGAGAACTCTGAAATTCTACTTTCTGCTTATAAATCACTTCTCAACCACAGATATTCTCTCAGGCTCCCACACCTCAGGTCTTTTATTTGTGAAATGGAGCAAATTGTGTACCCAATTTATGTAATTACAGTAGTAGTCAACTGTTTTAAGCTATATGCTTTCTGACAAACAGTAGGAATCTAAAAGTATTTGTTTTTATCACCACTATTAATATTATTGATAGAAAAATAATTTGAGTTCATTCCCCTACCTACAATCTCTTGTAACTACCAATCTTAGGTAAGGTGGTGCTTAGGATACTGCTCATTCATTATGTGAGGAAACACACCAAAGAAACACAGAATTATTTATTAAAGTTTTAGCATATTATTTTCTTTATCGAATCTATTTATTGAGACTTCATATAAAGACAATATAATACCCCTTTTAAATGTTTAATGCAATGATACTTGGCAAATATATATACTCTTGGAATTGTATATTACAATTGGAAATGTATGCTACAGATTTTGGGTTTTTAACTTTTGACTATAGTTTTGAAAGGAAAAAGTAACTTGAAATGCAAGAATATGAAGCATTGGACTTCCACTTCCTAAATCCTGAAGGATTAAGTTTGTTCCAGATAATAAAAACTATCAGATTCTGTAACCAGGACCCAACCCATGAGCTCAGAATAAAAACAAAAAAAGGATATGACTTGTGAAAATAAATATTCCCCAGGCAACATGTATTGGAAAATAGAATCAGAGAGAAAGAGCCCTGCATTCAGCCTTCCAACTGAGGTGGGGTGAGGGGAGAAGAGAGATGACAGAAATTCTAAAGAGATTTGGAGGCTATTCAAGCAGGGGACAACCTGAGTGAGCCCAGGAAAGTGACCAGTTTCAGAGTTCTCACTCGCACAGCACAACTTAGGTGCAGTTAAAAAGATACGTTGGTGTTAAGTGCCATCGAGTCAGTTCAGACTCATAGTCACCATGTAGTGTCCCTGAGCAATGGCTGGTCAGTTTGAACCACGACCTTACAGTTCAAACCAACCTTGTGGTCCAGTACTTATCCCTTAGCACCACACCAAGATACTAAAAGACACATAATTGTGGGAAATGTCAAGGCAATCTGTCACATACTCCGGGACATACTAAGAATTTCCTGAACTTCAGCAGAGTGTAAAAATAAAGGGAATGTGTTACCTTCAGAAAATCCCCAGATATCCCAAGAGAGACCCCAAAAAGGGATCTCTCTACCTTAAGTAACTTAGAGTAAAACTCAGACTAAATGCAAAGAAAGCTCTCATGCTGGGAATATGGTTGGCCTAAATTTTCAACCATGACAGGAACTGGGACAGAGAAAAAAAAAAAATTTTTTTTTTTTCATTATAAGAAAATAATTGTATTTGTATACTTTAGTTTATGGAATGATATGTGTTGTTGTTGTGTTAGGTGCCATCCAGTTGGTACCGAATAATAGTGACCCCATGCACAGCAGAACAAAACACACCACTTGATCCTGGGCCAACCTCACCATTGTTACCATGCTAGAGCCCATTGATGCTGCCATTTGACCAATTCATCTCGCTGGGAGTCTTCCTCTTTTTCTCTGACCCTCCACCTTACCAAACATGATCCCTATCCAGCAACTGGTCCCTCCTGTCAATATGTCCGAAATATGAGAGACAAAGTCTGGCCATCCTGGTCTCCAAGGAGCACTCTGGCTGCACTTTGTCCAACACAGATCTGTTGGTTCTTTTGGCAGCCCATGGTACTTTCAATAATCTCTTCCAACACCATAACTTTTGCAACAAAGGTAAATACCTATGAACAGATATCCTCTGTCAAATCTTTATGTATTTGTGGATATGTTCCCACTCCACCTCCCACAACAACAAGAAACACAGGAAGAAAGTGGAAAGTGATTTTATATTGAGGGGATTGTAATAATTGAGATGAAATACATGATTTGTTGAATGTAAAATTGATATTCTGCTCTATAAACCATCACTCAATTTACAATGAAAAATTTAAAAAGAGAAATAGTGCTTGGCTGTACAAAAAATATATAAATTTTATGTTTTACTTTAGTCATGTTGATATACAAATGCTGTGTGGAACGATGTGTTGTAGTATAATTGTCTTCCTGTTTATTAATGTATATGAGGGCCACTAATGGACACCAAGTAAAGCGTGAGTCTCAGGGGCAGATCATTGGTCTCTGAAGTTAGACAGACTCTGTTAAGGTTTCTTGGTGGTTTAAAGGGAGAAGAACGTCTCCTGAAGCCAGGAAATTTTAGAACATCCATTAGGAGATGGTTACCCACATTAAATAGGATCAATAAATGGTGTTCTTTGCCTTCAGAGTATCTTCCAGTTTTATTACCCTTGTTTGGCTTTTATTAACATCTTCTCCTGTTTGTTGTACATGTTATTTGGCATGTAGACACAGCTTGTCCTCTTAGTATTTAACACCATTACAGAGGAATTAGGCAATTTTTCTTCTAGGAATTGAAATGGGACATGTTTTGATGAAATTGATCAGTACCCTGAAATGGGAGCCAAATTCAAGGACCTTGGATCATGATGATGTAAGCTAGTATACTCATCCCACTCTTGTTTATTCTGTGAGTAAGAAATGCCTTTTGACCACACCACTAAAGTAACATCTGCTCTGTGCCGTACTCCACAAGTTCTGGTTTTGAATGAGAACTTGTGTATACAACACATTGCAATATATAACATATAATTTATTCCATTTTATTGTTCCACAGTATCCCATGTGTTTTTTATCCACCCCTTTACACACAGACATTTGTGTGCTAATTAACTTATTTTCACATAAGGACGTAACTTTAAGAAATGTCATTATGCTTATCTTTGTGTTAACAGCAGTGATCTTATGGAACAAAGATTCCAAATTTGTTTGTACACTAAAATCACCTAGGAAGCTAAAAATAGAAAACAAAACAAAACTAATTCTGGGGATATTATTTTAATAATTACAGAGGAAGCCTGGGAATCAAGATTTTAAAAGTTCCCAGTGATTCTAATGTCCAGTTAAGGTTGGAAATTTGTGGTTAAAATGTAGATTGTGATTCTGGATCTGGAAAATGTCCAAGATTCAGTGTCTCTAACAAGCTCCTTTGCTTTTTAACAAGATTGCAAATGGTTATTCCTGCTTCATAAGAAATATAATGGTCTTTATATTTTTATCTTGATATACCAATAAGGAGTTCTGGTAGCATAGTGGTTACGAATAGGGCTGTGAACTGCAATGTCAACAGTTTGAAACTACCAGCTGTTCCATGGGAGAAAGATGAGGCTTTCTGTTCCCATAAAGATTTACAGCCTTAGAAACTCTGAACAGGATCACTATGGGTTGGAACTGACTCCACGGCATACAGCCACCACCATACTAATAATAGACCCAGGACCGGGCAGTGTTTTGTTCTCTTGTGCATAGGGTCGCTATGAGTCGGTCCCAACTCGATGACACCTAACAACAACTAATATTTACTATTAGAATATTTACTAATAGAACTAATATTAGTAAATACTAATATTTACTAATAGAACTAGTAGTTTCTCAGTTGTCTATCCTCTATTTGCTAAATGAAAAATATAACTGCTAAAACCATGTGGGAAACACTTTGGCTTCTCCTGGCTTTACAAAAGGGAGAGAGAATCATAATCAAAATCAGCCTAAGGCTGGAGGGCAAGCATGCTTCTTCCCTACAACTTTGTTCACCCAATTCTGACACCAACCATTCCTCCCACAACACTGCCTGCTTCACATCTGGGAGAGATAATTCATTGCGGTGGCCACACAGAACTCATAACAAACTCATGATTATGGGGTTTATTAGGAAAGTGAACAGAGTACACTTCAGAACAGAGGATAAAAATCACTTCAGGATACGGTAGTTCTGTACTGCAGGCATGTCTCATTCTTGTTTTCAGCCTCTCTGTCATGTGGTCCCTTGGCTGCTGCACTGATGGAGCGCATGTTACTAAGTTCTTTTAGACAGTCTGTGAATGCCCAAAGAGCCCAGTTTTCACATTAGTCTGCTGCCTGTAGACACTCAGCTTTACTCAGTGCATAGGTCTAGAGCCAGAAGCTGCTCTGTTTCTCCATGCCACCATCGCCTCTGCGTTCACCTGTGCAGTCACTGTTTCTCCAGGTAGGGATCTCATGTGTCACACATGCTCTTTCTTCTTGATGGTTCTGGGATCCTCTGCCTCAGCTTCTAAGATGGCTCTTTTATAGCCTAGTTGGCTTAAACATCAATCCCAGTCGTAGAGTCCTGTATACATTATTTGCATGGTCCCACCCAATTACTATACAGGGTCGCTATGGGTCGGAATCAACTCGACGGCACTTCACAACACAACAGCAACCCAATCACTTTGGATAGAAAAGCCATATCAAGTAAATTCCGGGCACCACAGTAACAAAAACAAATAATGACAATTTTGTCTATCTAATCATTATAGTTTTTAAAATTTCTTGTATGAATGGAATGTTTGCTATAAGATCAAAAATTTTTAAGAAATAGTGAGATTCTTTCACTATATATATTTTCAACTTAGAACAAGAGATATCATTGCTGATGTCAGATAGATCTTGGATGAAAACACAGAATACCAGGAAGATGTTTACTTGTGCTTTATTGATTATGCAAAGGCTTTCAAATGTGTGAAGCATGACAATGATAACATTGCAGAGAATGGGTATTCCAGAACACTAAGTTGTGCTCATGAAGAACATGTATATAGACCCAGAGACGGTAATTTAAACAACAACGGGACACTGAATTGTTTCAAATCAGGAAAGGTGTGTCACCGTTTTATTCTTTCATTATACATATTCAATCTGTATGCTGAGCAAGTAATCTGAGAATCTGGATTATATGAAGAAGAACACAACATAAAGATTGGAGGAAGACTCATTAACAACCTGTGATGTGCAGCTGATACAACCTTGCTTGCAGAAAGTGAAGAGGACTTATATTACTTATTGATGAGGATCAAAGAACACAGCCTTCAATTGCACTTACATATTTCACTTCAATATAAAGAAAAAAAACTAATTTTCACCATTGGACCAATAAATCACATCATGATAAATGGAGAAAAGATTGAAGCTGTCAAAGACTTCATTTTTCTTGGATCCACTATCACCATTCAACGAAGTAGCAGTCAAGGCATCAAATGATGTATTTATTGCATAAGGCAAATCTCCTTCACAAGACCTCTTTAAAGTGTTCAAAAGCAAGTATATCAGAGGATTAAGGTGTGCCTGACCCAAGACGTGGTATTTCTTATAGCCTCATATACTTGTGAAAATTGGACAGTCGATAAGTAAGAACATAGAAGAATTGATGAAATTGAGTAATGGTGTTGGAGAGGAATATTAAAAGTACCATGGAGTTCCAGAAGAAAAAAAAAACAAATCTGTATGTGAAGACAAGACATACAGCAAGAATTCTCCTTAGAAATCAGGATGGCAAGACTCTGCCTTTCTTACTTCAGACTTATTATCAGGCGGGACCAGTCCCTGGTAAGGATATCATGCTTGGTAAAGTGGAGATTCAGGGCAAATGAGGAAGATCTTCAATAAGATGAATTGGCACAGAGCTATCAGCAGTCGTTTCAAGTATAACAGCATTTGTGAGGGTGGTACAGGATCAGGCAGTGTTTTGTTCTGTTGTGTATAGGGTCGTGTGAGTTCCACTGAGTCAACAATCCCTAACAACAACACACAGACACACAGACAAGCAGCATCTTTGTCTTATAAGTTAATGCTGATGTTATCATTTATCAGGAAGTTTGATATAATTTTAATAGTAATTAATCATGAAATGAAATAAATTTATTTATGCTTTCTAGATAAGTTACTTTAAAAATTATTATTAAGCAAAAATAATGTTCATAGTTTTGTTTCTATTAACTGATTAAATTATGTTATCATCTGTTATAAAGCATCTTAATTTTGGATCATCTTTTTAAATGATTATTTCACTATTTCCTAGACTCTTGAATTTGTATGTTATGGGATTTTGTTATCCTTTAATATTCCTTAAGTTGTTGTAGTTAAGTGCCATGGACTGCCAAAAGAACCAATAGATCTGTTTTGGAAGAAGTGCAGCCAGAGTGCTCCTTGGAGGCCACGATGGCTAAGCTTCGTCTCTCATACTTTGGACATATTGTCTGGAGGGAACAGTAGCTGGAGAAGGATGTCATGCTGGGTAAGGTGGAGGGTCAGAGAAAAAGAGGAAGACCCCTAATGAGATGGATTGGCCAAGTGGCATCGTTGATGGACTCAAGTGTGGCAGCGGTAGTGAGGTTGGCCCAGGATCGGACATTGTTTCATTCTGCTGTGCATGGGATCGCTATGAGTCGGTTCCAACTCGATGGCACCTCACAACAACAAGTGATAGTTTACATGGAAGAACATTGGCTTTACATCATCATTATATTGCAATGATTATATAACCTCCTTGCATCACCATTCAGCTCACAATAAAAACTTTAAAAAAAAAAAGATATTTGCAATGAAGTCATTGGTCTTGCAAAGTCATTGGTCATGCATTCCCTAGCATCGTTTCTATCACCAAGGCCCTAATTTCCAACTACTGATCCTTCATCTTAGTTTCCAACCTTTGCATTCCAGTAACTAGTAATTATCAACACGTCTTGAATGCATATTTGATCAATTTCAGACTAAAGACGTTGATATGATTTTCAATTTCATCATCACTGGCTTTATGGGTTGGTGTATAAATTTGTATAATATTGGTATTAACTGGTCTTTCTTTTAGGCTTATGGATATTATCCTATCACAGACAATGTTGTACTTCAATATAGGTCTTGATATGTCCTTTTGATGTTGACTGCAACAGCACTGCTCTTCAGTTTATCGTTTCTGGCATAGTAAACCATGTGATTTTCAGATCAAAATATATGCCCTTGTTAAACCCTTTAGTATCTTAATTTGTAGAGGGTTTAACAAGTATATATATTCCTTAAAACTTATTGAATTACATCTTTTTTTTTGTATGATTCATGATTTAATTTGACAAATGTCAACAAACATTATCAAAAGTGTTGTGCCTTGCTTCCTCCATAATAGAGTTTCTAATAATGATTTTTTAAATTTCAAAACATTATTCCTGAATGATGCAGGGAGCATCAAAAGAAGATGGAAATAATACACAGAGTCATTGTACCAAAAAGAAATGGCCGATGTTCAAACATTTCAAGAGGTAGCATATGATCAAGAGCCAATGATACTGAAGGAAGAAGTCAAAGTTGCACTGAAGGCACTGGCAAAGAACAAGGCACCAGGAATTGAAGGAATACAGATTGAAATATTTCAACAAACTGATGCAGTACCGAAGGTACTCATTCATCTATGCCAATAAATTTGGAAGACAGCTATCTGGCTAATTGAGTGGAAGAGATCCATATTTTTGCCCATTCCAAAGAGAGGTGACCCATTGGAATGCATAAATCATTGGACATTATCATTAGTATCTCATACAAGGCTACAAATTTATATTAACAGAACTGCCAGAGGTCCAAGCCAGATTTAGATGAGGACATGGTAGAAGGAATATCATTACAGCTGTCGGATGGATCTTGGATGAAAGCAGAGAATATTAGATGCTTACCTGTGTTTTTATTGATTGTGCAAAAGCTTTCAATTATCTGGATCATAAATTGATATGGACAAAATTGTAGAAAATGAGTATTTTGGAACACTTAATTATGCTCATGAGGAACTTTAACATAGACCAAGAAGAAGTTGTTAGAACAGAACAAGGGAACACTGAATGGACTAAAATTAGGAATTGTGTGCAACAGGGTTGTATTCTTTCACCATACTTATTCAATGTATATTCTGGGCACATAATCCTAGAAACTGGATTAAATGAAGAAAAACATGACATCAGGATTGGAGGAAGGCTCATTAACAATGTGTGATGTGCAGATGATGCAATCTTGCTTGCTGAAAGTAAAGAGGACTTAAAATACTTGTTTAGTATTGTTTCATTGTGTTTCTATACAATTTTAACCCCTTAATAATTTACCTCTTTATGGACATTTAAGATGTTTCCAGTTTTTCACTACAATGGATCAAATTTCTAGCAACCTTCAAATATACATTTTTATCTTTGTGTGTGTATGTGTGTGATATTAGATAACTATAAATCCAAACAAAATCAACTTTCTACCCAGAAAATCTCTACATAAAAATAAAAGAGAAAGAAGAGTTTTATTATTGAATAAATATTAAATTAGAATGTGATTCATCACAGGCAATCCATTATAGAAATTGCAAAAATAGAATGAAAGGTTATTTTTTATCCAGCTAAGTGGATACAATTCATTACATTCATGTTTTCAAGAAAAAATTGCTAATTTTCTATATTTTCTGGATAAGGTACATTTGCAATTTGGGGCCTAGGCCATATGAGGTTATGATCATCTTCTTCCTGGAAACTGAGAAATACAAGAAAAAATTATTTTCAGTTACATTTTAAAGAGAAGTCTGCCAGGTTGTTGAATTAAACTCAGATATATCTACTTTCCAAAGAGAAAACTGTCCAACGCCTTTGCATAGTCAATTACAAGTTATCTAAAGTGAATATTGGAGTCCTGGTGTGGCACTGTGGATAAAGCACTGGACCTAAAGGTTGGTTTGAACCATGAGTTTGGCACTTGAAACTCACAAGCCACTACCTAGAAACCCTATAAGATGCCCCTATGAGTCAGAACCATTTAATGGCTCTTAACAACAAAAATAAAGTGAATGTTAGAACAGTGGGAGAGGGAAAGCTTCTTACCTCATTTTTAACTGAAAATTAAAACTTCTTATTTGTAATATGTATTTGTCTTTAATGTTACAGTGAGTATATATATATATATATATTTGCAAGTGAAGTGCTGAGACTTAAGTATTTAACAGCATTTCAAACTAATTGGCAAAATAATACAATTCACAGTCCCACTTAAAAAGTATGAGAGTCCCCTGTTTTCCTACATTCTCACCTACACTTTGTTGTTGTTAAGTGCTATTGAGTCCTTTCTGATTCATAACAACCCTATAGAGTTTACAAGTTGCATTTGGTGAGTTTGAACCATTGACAATGGAATCCAGTCCTTTATCCCACAGTGCCACACCAGGAGTGATACAATTGTCAATTGAAAACTTCTAATGGGTATGAGATGGCAGTATCACTTTGTAGTTTTGTTGTTGTTGCTATTGGGTGCTGGGTTCCCTACAGTAGGTTCTGATTCATGGCAATCACATGTCCCACAGAATAAAACACTGAGCCACCCGCACAGTTGTGGTCATGTTTGAGCCCATTGCTGCAGCCACTGTGTCAGTGGATCCTGTGGAGGGAATTCCTCCTTTTCATTGGACTGTCACCTCCTGATAACATACATGGGATGGAGTCACATCATCCTTACTTTTAAAGTCATATCTGGACTTCTTGCAAGGCAGATTAGTTGTTCTACTGGCAGTCCATGGTATCTTTAATAGAATCCATCACTACCACAATTCAAATGAGGAAACTGTCCAATGCCTTTGCATAGTCGATTACAAGTTATCTAAAATGAATATTGGAGTCCTGGTGTGGTGCTGTGGATTAAGCACTCGACATTAAGGTTGGTTTGAACCACAAGTTTGGCATTTCAAACTCACCAGCCACACTACCTGGAAACCCTATAAGAGGGTTTCTCCAGTATTCTTTCTCCAGTATTCCTTATTCATTGTCCAGCTTTCATGTGCATATGAGGTGATTAAAAATACCAGGCCTTGGATCAGGCACATCATAGTCCTCAAAGTGACATCTTTGCTCTTAAACACTATAAAGTGGTCATTTGCAGCAGGTTTGCTGAAAGCAATAAATCATTTGATTTCTTGATTGCTGTTTGTTTCCATGAGCATTAACTGCTGATTCAACTAAAATGAAATCCTTGACAACTTCAATATTTTCTCCGTTTATTATGAAGTTATTTAATTGTTTAGTAGTAAGGACTTTTGTTTTCTCTACGGTGAGTTTGTCAAGTCCTCTGTCCTTTCAAAAAGCAAAATACTGGCATTTGCATATTGCAGGTTGTTAAGTAGACTTGTTCCAACCTGATGCAATGTTCTTCTTCATACTGGCCAGCTTTTCAGATTATTTATTCAGCATACAATGAATAAATCATTGGTCTTGAATAAGTTTTGTAAAAGTAACCAATCATGGCACACAGCTTTCCTGATTTCAAACCATGAAATAGCCCATTGTTCTATTAAAGAAAACTGTGTCATTGTTTCTGTACAGGTTTCAGATGAGCACAATTAAGTGTTTTTGAGTTTCCATTCTTCACAATGTTATCAGGAGTTTGTTATAATCCAAAATGGCAGATGCCTTTGCATAGTCAATAAAATCCATTAGTCTGTCAGTTTTATTTTCCTGTCGTGGCTTGTCCATTACTATGAAGCTGGAAGCTATGACACAGGCATTTCCAATACCACTAGGAGTCCCGATGTGGTGCTGTAGGATAAGAACTACACTGAAAAGTCGGTTTGAGCCACATGGTTGTTAGCTCAAACTCACCAGCCACTCCTCAGAAACTATATAAAGTTGATATGAATCGGAACTTAACAACAACAACAACTACAAGGATCACCCTAAAAAGCCCTGCTAGTATGGGACATTCTGAGCTGGACTGATAACCTCAGGCTAGTCATTCCAATCGACCAGTTGCTACACTGGAGAAAGAAGAGGCTTTCTGCTCCCATATAGATGTATAGTCTTAGAAACTAAATTGCATCACCGTGAGATGGAACCAACTCAACAGCATACAACCATCATCACCAGTGTTAACCAAGGTGGATAGATTTCAGCAGAGCTTCCAGACTAAACCAGCTAGGGAGAATAAGAGGCAGACGACTTCTGAATGTTTGCCTACTGAAAGCATGTTTTTGTTTTGTTTTGTTTGCCTAATGAATAACAGTGGACCATTTTGCCTAATGAATAGCAGTGAAACATTGTCAGATAAGCCTCACAGTTTGGAGGGCACTCACTATAAAACTATGTAAGATCTGACTCCAAAATTGTTGTTGTTGTTGTTAGCTGACTCCAAACTTGTTTTTGTTGTTGTTAGGTGCCGTCGAGTTGGTACTGACTCAGAGTGAACCTATGTACAAGAGAAGAAACCACTGCCCACTCCTAAGCCAACCTCACAATTGTTGCCACCCTTGAGCTCATTGATGCTGCCACTTTGCCAAGCCATCTCACTGGGGATCTTCCTCTTTTTCTCTGACCCTTCACCTTACCAAACATGATATCCTTCTCTGGAAACTGTCCCCTCCTGACAATATGTCCAAAGTATGAGAGATGAAGTTTGGCCATCCTGGCCTCCAAGGAGCACTCTGATTGCACTTCTTCCAACACAGATCTGTTTGTTCTTTTGGCAGCCCTTGGTACTGTCAATATTCTCCTCCAACACCATAACTCAAATGCATCAATTCTTCTGCAGACTACAAAATTAGAGATGACAATAATGATATGAGTGGAGTAAAATTTTCAGGACTTACATTTGAAGATGAGGCACAATTCAAAACAGGAAGAAATAGCTACAAACACCCATTTATAATTAGATGAAATATATAAAGTACAAAACAAGGAAAATTGGAAGTGAAATGGAAAACATAAAGATTGATATCCTAGGCATTATTGAGCTGAAATAGGCTGGTGTTGGCCATTATAAATCTGACAATCACATGGCTTACTGTGATGGGAATGACAAATTGAAGAGAAATGGTGCCACACTGAGCATCAAAAAGAATATTTCTAGATGTATGTTGAAGTATAATGGTGTCTGTGACAGGATAACTTGAGCAAAATATTAACTGATGTAGACTTCATCAAGAGAAGATAGGAGAAACACACAGTCAGTTTTCCAAAAAGAAATCATCAATGTTCAACCATTTCAAGAAGTTGATTTGCGTCATCATGGTCATCTCTACTTTGGGGATGCAATTCTTCCCCCATCATATTCTGAGTGCCTTCCAACTTTAGGGGCTTATCTTCCAGCATTTGTTTTTGTTATTGTTAGGTGCCATCAAGTCATCTCCAACTCATAGCAACTTTATTCACAACAGAACAAAACACTGACTTATCCTGTACCAATCTCTCAATTATTACTACGTTCTAGTCCACTGCAGCTGCCACTGTGCAAATTCATCTTGTTGGGGGTCTTCCTCTTTTTCTCCCACCATTTACTTGACTAATCATGATGTCCTTCTCCAGGGACTGGTCCTTCCTGTTAATATGTCTGAAGTATGAAAAACAAACTCTGACCAATCTGGCTTCTGAGGAGTATTCTGGCTGTACATCTTCCAACACAGATTTGTTTGTTCTTTTGGTGGTCCATGGTACTTTTAATATTCTCCTCAAGCTGACATCTTTGCTTCTGAACGCTTAAAGATATGTGTGTGGTAGATTTGCTTAATATAATCTATCATTTTTGCTATATACACAGATTATCAGTAAGAATGAGAAAAGTTACACATGCTCTCAAGCACTTTGACCTAACTAACATACAGTAAATACTCTGCATCACAATAGTAGAATACATGTTCATCTCAATAATATTTCCAAGGAATATTCCATAGGGTAAATTATATTACGCCATAAAGCAAATCTCTATTAATTTAAATGTATTGAAATCACATAAAACATGTTTTCTGATAATAGGATTATATATGAAATAAAAAATAAAACATAAATATTTTAAAATCCATAATAGAAAAGGTAAAAATACACTTATGAATAATCCACAAGTCAAATCAAAATTTTAAGGGAAAACACAAAGTATATCCAAGTGACTCTAAATGAAAATACAACAGATATGAATTTATGGTGAAGAAGGTGTGGATTCCAACACTCTTCTGTCAGTTTGTCATACTGTGGTGCCCATGTAATGCTCTATTGCTGTAAGTTCTACCATCAGTATTTCAAACACCAGCAGAGTCACCCACAGTAAACATTCAGCAGTGCTTCCAGACAAAGACCAGGCAGAAGGACAGACTGACCACTACTGAATGGTTAGCCATTGACAACCTTAAAATAGCATTGGAATTTTGTCTGATATAGTGCCAGAAATTGAGCCTTTTAGGTTGGAAGGCATTCAAAATATGACTGGGGAAGAGCTGCCTACTCAAAATCGAATTGACTTTAATGCCTTGGATGTAGCAAAGCTTTCAGGACCTTCCTTTGCTGAAAGGTCATGACTCAAAATGAGGAATGACAACTGCATACCTCCATTAGTAATCTGCACATGGAATATACTAAATATGAATCAAGGAAAATTGGAAGTCATCAAAAAATGAAATTGAATGCAAAAAGATCAATATCTTAGGTACTGGTAAACTGAAATGGACAGGTATTGGCCATTTTGCATCAGATATTCACATGGTTTATTATGCCAGGAGTTACAAATTGAAGAGGAACGGTGCTACACTCATTGTCAAAAGAGCATTACAAGATCTATCTTGAAGCACAATGCTATCTGTGATAGGATAATATCTGCACACCTGCAAGGAAGACCAGTTAATAGGACTATTTTTCTTTTCTTTTAAGATTTCATTTTACTTGGATCCACAATATACACCCATAGAAATAACAGTCAAGAAATCAAAGGACACGTATTCGGCAAATCTATTACAAATGACTTCTTTAAACTCTTAAAAAGCAATGATGTCACCTTAAGGACTAAGGTATGCCTGACCTGAGCCATGGTATGTTAAATCGCCTCATATGGACAATGAATAAAGAAGACTAAAGAAGAATTGATGCATTTCAATTATGATGTTGGTAAATAAAATTGAATATACTATGAACTACCTACAGAACATACAAATTTGCCTTGGAAGAAGTACAGTTAGAGTGTTCCTTAGAAGCAAGAATGGTGAGACTTCATCACACTTACTCTGGACATGTGATCAGAAGGGATTCATCCCTGGAGAAGGACATCATGCTTGGTAAGGTAAGGGGTCAGAGAAAAAGAGGAAGACCCTCAATGACATGGATTGACACAATGGCTACAACAATAGGATCATTCTTTTGTATGTGGGGTCACTATTACTTTGAAATTGGTTCAACAGGTTGTTGTTGTTAGGTGTCATCGAGTTGGTTTGACCAATAGCTACTGTATTATGTACAACACAATGAAACATTGCCCGGCCCTGCACCCTCCTCACGATTGCTGCTGCACTTGAGCTCATTGCTGCAGCTACTGTGCCAATCCATCTCACTGGGGGTCTCCTTCTTTTTCACTGACCCTTTACTTTATCAAGCATGATTTCCTTCTCCAGTGACTTGTCTCTCATGATAATATGGCCAAAGAATGAGATGAAATCTGGTTATCTTGACTTTTAAGGAGCATTCTGGTTGTACTTCTAACACCGATTTGTTTGTTCTTCCGGCAGTTCATGGTACCTTTAATATTCTTCTCCAGCATCATAATGCAAATTAATCAATTCTTCTATGGTCTTACTTATTAACAACAACAAAGAGATGTAAATTTTTAAGTAAGAAAGGAGAAAAATTAAATATTGGAAAGGTGAAACCAAGTGAAAGTAAAAGATAAAATGGTAGGTACAAATTTACATGTATCAACAAACAAAAATAGAATAAACTTAAAAGTAAGAGAGAATACTATCAAATTGAATTTTTAGAAACCTGCTTATAGACTGGTTTACAAAAATCACTGCTAAAACATAAACCAAAACCCAAATCACTGCTATTCAAGTCGATTCTCACTCATAGTGACCCTAATGGATAGAGTAGAACTGCTTCTTTCGGTTACCAAGACTGTACATCTTCATGGTAGCAGACAGCCTCATCTTTTTTCCTGAGGTGTAGCTGCATGGGTGAGCCACTTGTTGAACTGCTGAATAGAACATGAAAATTTGAAAAATAGAAATAGTGGGCAAATATCAGTTATTTGCTGCTGTTGTTGTTTGTCATTGAATCAATTTTGACACGTTGTGATGTGTTATAGAGTAGAACTGAGTTCCACAGTATGTGTTTTTTTAATTGATTTATTGTGAATTATATGATAGTTTACATGGAAGAACATTACCTTTACAGTCATCCTATCGTATATCATTTCATTGCCATGGTTACAATCCCCTCCATGCATCATCAACCAACCAAAGGGTCTGTACCCTACAAGCCTGTCCCCAGGTCATCAGAACACAGCCCCTCTCCCTTTCTGGGTCTAGAGTCCCAGCTGCTCCATTTCTCCACATCATTGTCTCTGCCTCCATCACTGATGTCACTGCTTCTCTGGGTAGGGTTCCGCACTCCCATCTTCTCCCTTGATGATCCCAGGGACCTCTGCTCCTGGACTGCAAAGTCAATCACTCCCCTTCTTTTGCTATAAAATGTCTACCTTTACATTTCCAACCTTCACAGTCAGTCCTGATAGCAATTATTCACTATTGTACTTCCTTGTTGTTCTGCTAGGTAGCATAATATTCCATTGTGTGTATGTATCACAGTTTTTTTATCCATTCTTCCATTGATGGAGGTTTGTTTTGTGGCCTAACACATGGTCCATTCTGGAGAGTGTTCCATGTGCACTAGAAAAGAATGTGTATTGTGCTGTTGTTGGGTTGAATGCTCTGTACACATCTATAAGGTCCATAGACAACAGTTGACTGATTGTGTTGTTAGTTCTTCTCTGTCTTTCTCAAGTTTCTTTCTGGTTGTTCTATCCATTTTTGAAAGTGGTATAGTAAAATCGCCCACGTTTGTTGTAGATTCGTCTATTTCTTTCTTCAAATCTATTGTTGTTGTTGTTAAGTGCCGTCGAGTCATTTCCGACCAAAGTGACCCTATATAGGGTTTCCAAGCAGCAGCTGGTGAGCTTGAACCGCCGACTTTGCAGTTCAAATGTCTTTGCAGTCTGACACATTAAGCCACAGCACCACAGAAGGACTCCTCAAATCTATTAGGTTTTGTTTTATGTATTTTGGAGCCCTTTCATTGGGAGCATAGATATTTATTATGGTTATGTCATCTTGTTCAATTGTCCCTTTAATCATAAGATTATGTCCATCTTTATCTATTATGCTGCTTTTTGCCTTAACATTTATTTTATCAGACATTAGTATTGCCACTCCTGTTCGATTTTGATTGCACTTAGCCTGGTATTTATTTTTCCATCCTTTGACTTTTAATCTCTTTTTGTCTCTATGTATAAGATGTGTCTCTTACAGATAGTATATTGAAGGATCTTGTTTTCTTATCTATTCTGCCATCTTCCATCTCTTAACTGGTGCATTTAATCCATTTACATTCAGTATAATTATTGATAGGTATGGATTAATTTTTTTTTTTGGTGTGTGTGTGTGTGTGTGTGTGTGTGTGTGGTGTTGCTGCTTTCTTTGTTCTGTGTATCTTCCTTTGCTGAGTTCATGCTTTTTGTGTTCTTTCTTGTGAGTCTCCTCATAGTTTTAATGTTTCCATATTCTTGTTAGATTTTCATTTTTTTGGTATGTTGTGAAGTGTTAATTTTCTTTGAGGTTACCTTATAGTCCATTATTTTCCCCTTCCATTTAGTGCAGTCTATTTTATCCTGTAATCTACCTGACCTTCTCACCATCTGGATCTCTGTTCCTATGTGTTTACCTTCTTTTACATTTTAATTGTTTTGATCATAGACTGACTTCCCAGATTCTCTGAGTTTGTTCTTATAGTTTTGTTCTGTTCTAGACTCTTCCTTCTGTCGATTTAGTTCTGGGAGGTATTGCCACTTATGTCAATCTCTGGTTGTTGTCTGTTCTTGTTGGTTCTCAGTCCATAGAACTCCCTTTAGAATATTTTGTAGCATAGGGTTAACTTTGGAAAAAATTCCTTAGCTTCTGTTTATCCTGGAATGTTTTTGATTACACCTCGTATTTGATTGATAGCTTTGCTGGATAAAGGATTCTTGGTTGACAGTTTTTTTCTTTCAGGGTTTTATATGTCTCCTCATTGCCTTCTTGCTTGCATGGTTTCTGCTGAGAGATTTGAGCTTAATCTGACTTGCTTGCCTTTGTATGTAATGCTTAGCTTTTCCCTTGCTGCTTTCAGGATTCTGTCTTTATCTTTGATTCTGGAGAGCTTGATTATGAGGTGTTTTTCTTTTGGGGTCAATCGTTCTTGGGGTTCATTGAGCTTCTTGAATGTTTACCTTTTCACTTTTCAGGATGTTAGAGAAATTTTCTTCCAGCAGGTCTTCAACTTTTTCCTCTGTGGACTTATGTGATTCTTCTTGTTCTGGAATGCCAATAATTCTTAAGTTATTCCTCTTCATGTTGTCTAACATGAATCTCAGACCTCCTTCAGATATTTTTTAATCCTTTTTTCTTTTTGCTCGTCTATCTTCTTGGTACTGAGAGATTTTTATTGCAGCTCACTAATTCTGCCTTCCATCTCTTCAGTTCTATTCCTTTGCTCTTTCAGTGTATTGTCTATTTCTGATATACTATTATTGATCATTTGGCTCTCTTTCTGTAGGTTTTGAATTGTTTTCAATGCTGTATCTACCTTATTTGATTGTTCATGTAGCACTTTCTTGATGTCTTCCTCATTTTTCTCAACTTCTCTGTAAAGTGTTTTGAAACATTTTATAATAATTTTTCTGAATTCTTTCTCAGGCATTTCCAAAGCCTGCCCTCCTTCCAGAATGGAGTCCAGGTCTACCTCTAGGTCATTTGTCTCAGACATTTTATCTTATTTCTGGACTTGTGCTGATATGGTCATCTGCTTTTGCTTCTTGGATCTGTGTTTATCTGTGTCCTTAATACTTAAATGAGTGTGTGTTTTGGTATTTTTTTTATGCTTTTGGATTGTCTCCAGGTAGATGAGATCAGATGTGGGATTCCCTTTTCACTCTTCTTATTGCTTAACTCAGAGTAACTTTCACAGGTGTCGTCTGCCTCCCTGGTAATGGCAGTTGGTATTGGTTCTTGCCTGGGTTTTTGTATTTTATAGAGTGTGATTGTAGCTTGACTATATGGCAGCAGTTGCTGTCTCTTCTTTGATAATATAGGGAAAGAAAGAGTCCCCCAGATGTAAAAGGGGGAGCTTAAAACAGCAACAGCAAAAATCAAGGGGGAAAAATCATCAAAAACAACAACAATAATAAAAAAACTAGATTGGATACTGTAGTCTATAATCACAGAAAGGGGAGAGGTGGGAGAGAAGAAAAAAATAAAAAATCTGTAGCCTAATATGTTTATGAATTTAATATCCTCTTTAGTTTCTTGCCTTCAAGGCCATCTGATAAATTTTCAGATGCCAGTGTTGGTTGTTATGCTACACCTCAGGATTTAATTTAATTTTCAGCCTGTTTTGCTTTTAAACTCTCTTTCTCTCTCCATACCCCTTTTTCTGGTCTTTTCCCTATTAAAAAACAGTTCAGGTCCAACTCTTTGGCTGAGATTATCTGTGTGCATGTGTGGCAGAAGAATCCACCTATGGTGGGAGTGGGGGGTGTCTACTTGCTCAGGCACCCCCTCTAGTCACAAGAATGGAAGTGCACAAACATTGGTTGGCCAAGAACAGATACCGAAACAAAGAAAATCAGAACAAAGCAAAACCAACAAAGTGTATTGTCTACCTTTGCTCCAAGGTTCCTGTCACATAATTCTGTAGTGGGTCTGTTCCCCTACTTATACTTAGTCTTGCCATTTGATCTCACCCAAGTTTCAGCTCTGGGCTGCAGAGCCTGGCAGATTCAAAAGTACGTGATTTCTTACTTCTGCTACAAGTTCCACTAGCTATAATCCTTCAAACTTTTAAAATATTCCTACCTATGTGGCTCAGAGTTTTGGAGCTCTGCTCTGAACCTGCTTTGCTTGGTATTCTGTGGTATTGCTGAATCATAGAACTATTTTTCAAAATTACCAACAACTACAATCAGTTATGATGAAATGGAAAAATTCTATCAACTTCTTCAATCTGAAATTTATCAAACCTGCAATCAATATGCATTAATAATTAATTGATTGGAATGTGAACATTGGAAACAAGAAGGATCAATAGTTGGAAAATATGACCTTGGTTATAGGTATAATGTGCAGATCACATGATAAAATTTTGAAAGATTAACCACTTATTCATTGCAAATACCTTTTTCAATAACAAAAATGGCAACTGCACATGTGGATCTCATTAGATTGAATACTCAAGAATCAAATTGACAAAATCTGTGGGAAGAGAGAGTGGAGAAGATCAATATAATCAAAATAGTATCCCGGGCAGACTGGAATAGTCCATCCATTGTTCATTTGCAAGTTCAGCATGAAAATGACAAAAAATTTAAAAGTCCACAGTAGCCAAAATATGAACTTGAGTATAGTGGTGTTTGTGAGCCATGGATTCAGTTATTAGTCATACTAACCTCGTATAGAATTTCTGAGTCTGTAAATCTTTACAAGAGCTGAAGTTCTCATCTTTCTCCTGAAGAGCTACTGGTGAATTCAAACTGCTGATCTTGTAAGATCAGCAAGATCTTTCTTGGTTTACAAGAAACCCAACTTGTAACTCCTATGCTGCCAGGACTCCTTAACATTGAATATATCCCACCTGAATTTAGATGCAATCTGAAGAACAGATTCAATGCATTAGGTACTGATAACTAAAGACCAAAATATTTGTGCGATGACATTGAGAGCATTGTATATGAAGAAAGCAAAAGATCATTAAAATAGAGGAAAGAAAGAAAATTTCAAAATAGATATCAGGAGAGACTGAAACTTGCTCATGAACTTATTGAAGTTAAATTGACAGGACAAAATTATGAAGTAAAAAGCAGAGCAGAAAATTTCAAAGGGAAGCTCAAGAAGACTAAGTAAAATATTATGATGAATGGTGCAAATATGTGGAATAAGAAAACCTAAAAAGAAGAAGACGATTGGCATTTGTCAAGATGAAAGAATTGAAGGAAAAATTCCAAACCTTGAGTGGCAAGAATTAGTCGGTGTTCAACCTTCTCAAAAGGTAGTATATGAATTAAGAACTGATGGTTATGGAGGAAGAAGTCCAAGTTGCACTGATGGCATTGGTGAAAAGCAAGCCTCCGAGAGTGATGGAATAAAAATAGAAATTTTGCAACAAACTAATGCCACGATGAAGGTGCTCACTTGTTTATCCAAGAAATTTGAAAGACAGCAAGCTAGCTGGATAATTGTTTTGACGTTATCCATATTTGTGTCCATGCCAAAGAAAGGTCACCTAACCAACTATGGAAATTAATGAAAAATTTCATTAATGTAACATGCAAGTAAAATTTTGTTGAAGATAAATAAAAAGACTGATACAGGAATACATTGCCAGTAGGTAAAAGCTGGATTCAGATCAGTTATGAAATGAGAGTTATCACTGCTAATATCAGATGGATCATGACTGAAAACAAAATATCAGAAAGAGGCTTCCTTGTGACTTATTGACTATGTAAAAACAGTAGATTGTGTGGATAATGACAAACTATGGGTAAACAATTTTTATCCTGGACAACTAATTGTGCTACTGGAGAAATTGCACAGAAACCAAGAGGTAGTTACTTGTTTGACCCGAACAAGTGGGTAAATGATAGTTAAAAACCAGGAGAGGTATGTGCCATGGTTTTATCCTTTAACCATACTTATTCATTCTGTAAGGAGCTCTGGTAGCATAGAGGTTACAAATCAGGCTGCTAACCTCAGGGTCAACAGGTCAAAACTACCAACTGTTCATGGGAGAAAGATGAGGCTTTCTGCTCCTGTAAAGATTTACAGCCCTGGAAACCCTGTACAGGGTCACTATGAGTTGGATCCAACTCCACAGCATATCACCACCACCACCACCACCGTTTTATTCTGTATGTTGAGTGAATAATCTGAGAAGGGGGATTATATGAAGAAGAATGTGACATCAGCATTGGTGGAAGACTCATTAGCAACCTGTCATGCCAATGACACAAACTTACTTGCTGGAAATCAAGAAGACTTGAAATACTTAGGAAGAATAAAACTACACACTTCAGTAAGGATTGTACTTCAACATAAAGAAAATGAAAATCCTCACAACTGAACTAATAAATGACATCGTGATAAATGGAGAAAGCACTGAAGTTATGGAAGATTTCATTTTCCTTGGGTCCATAGTCAACTCTCATGGAAGCAGCAGTCTAGAAAACAAGGGATGTATTAGATTAGGCAAATCTGCTGCTACAACAAACAAAAAAACAAAAAAACAACTTCAAAATGTTTGAGTCCAAATTGTCATTTTGGAGTCTAAGGTGAGCCTGATCCAAGCCAGGGAATTTTAAATCACCTCATATACATATGAAAATTTGACAATGAATGATTGCGTTGGAATTATTGGTGTTGGTGATGAATATGGAAAGTACCATTGGTTGCCAGAAGTACAAACACATCTGTCTTGGTAGAATCATAGCCAGATGACTCCTTAGAAGCAAGGATGGTGATACTTAGTCTCTCCTTTGAACATGTTGTAAGAGGGGACTAGTCTCTGAAGAAAGACATCATGTTTGGTAAAGTAGGGGATTAGTGAAAAAAAGGATGACCCCCAAGGAGATGGAGTGACACAGTGGCAGCAACTGTGGGCTCAAGTGTAGCTTCAGAAACAGACTCCACTGCACATCACCAACAACAACAACAACAACCTGTGAGAGATAAATGTGTCTGTTAAAGCCATCCACTTGTTGTATTTCTATTATATCAGTACTATATAATTAAGATAAACATGAACAAACAATTTGAAATGAAGAAAGACAAATGGCCAATATGCTACTGGAAAACATGCAACCTTATGAATACTGAAAACAAAATTATTATTCTTATAGAAAAACAAAAATGTTCTTCTGTTGTTCTTTTGGGATGTGAGTCCTGGTATGGCACTGTGGGTTAATGTAACATACTGCAAAGCCATTTGAACTGCAAAGTTGGTGGTTCAAGATTACCAGGTTCTAATCAGAAGCTCTATACAGGGTCACTATGGGTAGAAACCAACCCAATGGCACTTAACAACAATAACAAAAACAGAGACTCAATCTGGTTAGAGGGAAGGAAGTACATATTTATTTCCTATATTTCCATAATATAATTTTTTTATTAATCTGAAATATTTATAGTTAATTTAGAAAAATTACAACTGCGAAATCTGACAAGTATAGTTGATCTTGTTGTTTTCTCTATTTAAGATCTCTAGTAGAAGTTTTAAAGCATACTATATAACTTTTCCATTCAAATTTATTAATATCATTATTCCTTTTATAATCAGAGGAGAATGTACTGATGCTCTTGGTTTGCTCCTGTGTAGATTCTTATCTGCAAAGAAAACTCATAATATTTGCATTCTGTTGAGCAGGAAACTGTAATATGTAGCTTTTCTTTTTTCATTTTGGAATATTAATTGTGTATCCTTACTACTTTTATAAATTAACTAGTTATATTGGCTTTTTATTACATTGAGGCAGCATCTATCTAACAAAATCTTGGAGAATGTAGCTTCTCCTTTGGTTGCTAAATTGAAGCTAATGTTCTCTCATTTTATTAAATCACCCTGTCTTAGTTACCTTGTGCTCCAATAACAGAAATGCACAGTGGGTGGCATTAACGAACAGATATTTATTTTCTTATAGCTCATGAATTAGAAGGCTGAATTCAGGATGCCTGCTATGGGGGAAAGGTTTGTCTTTCTACAAGCTCTGGAGGAAAGTCTATGTCTCTTTTCCTTTGTCATCTTCATGTGACTTGGTATGTATCTGCTCCCATCTCTACTTGTTTGATTAATATGCTCTTTTAAATTTTAAAGTAACTAGATTGGAGGAAGACTCATTAACAACCTGTGATATGAAGATAATATAACCTTGCTTGCTGAAAGTGAAGAGAACTTAAAATACTTACTGATGAAAATCAAAGACCACAGCCTTTGATATGGATTGCATCTTGATGTAAAGAAAACAAAAATCCTCACCACTGGACTAATAAACAACATTCTTAGCATTGGATAAAAGATTGAAGTTGTCAAAGACTTCATTTTTCTTGGATAAACCATCAACACTCATGGAAGCAACAACCAAGAAATCAAACGATGTAAATCTGCTGCACAAGACCTTTTTAAACTGTTGAAGAGCAAAGCTGTCAGCTTGAGAACTAAGGTATTAAGGTACACCTGGCCCAAGCCGTGGGGTTTTCAGTAACCTCATATGCATGCAAAAGTTGGACAGTGAATAAAGAAGAACATAGAACAATTGATGCATTTGAGTCATGGCATTGGAGGAGAATATTGAAAGTGCCATGGACTGCCAAAAGAACAAACAAATCTGTGTTGGAAGAAGTACCATCAGAGTGCTCCTTGTATTCCAGGATGGTCAAACTTCCTCCCTTATACTTTGGACATATCATCAGGAAGTACCAGTCACTGGAGAAGGATATCATGTTTGCTAAGGTGGAGGGTCAGAGAAAAAAGAGGAAGACCTCCAGTGCAATGGATTGGCAAAGTGGCATTACCAGTAGGCTCAAGTGTGGCAAAAATTGTGAGGTTGGCCCAGGACCAGGCAGTGTTTCATTCTGTTGTGCATAGATAGGGTCGCTATGAGTCAGTACTGACTCGATGGCACCTAACAACAATAACAAAGATAGATATATGGGAACAACACGTGTGAGGTATACGCACTGTAGAATGGTCAACCATTTGAGAGCAAAAGGGAAGAATTTATTTAAGGATAAAAGTCAGAAGGGTTGGGAAGGAAGAAGGATGGAAACAAGAACAGGGAAGGAGTGGGATAAGTGGTCTTACATTGAGCGGATTGCAATCACTGACATGAAATGAAGTATATGATTTCTGAATGTAAAACTGATGATCTACTATGTAATTTTCACTCAATTCACAATTAAAAAAATAGAAAGAAAGAAACGAAAAAAATAAAAGATAGTCCAACATGTAATGACCATTTCCTAGAGTTAGCTCAAAACATATGACTTTAACTTTTTGTTAAGGTAACCCACTTTGCAAAAATATCCCTATTGTTGTTATTAGGTGCCATCAAGTCAGTATGGACTCATAGTGATCTTATGCACAGCAGAATGAAACACTGCCCGATCCTGGGCCAACCTCACTGTTATTGCCATGCTTGAGCCCATTGATGCTGCCACTTTGTCAATCCATCTCTCTGGGGTCTTCCTCTTTTTCTCTGACCCTCCACCCTACCAAACATGACATCCTTCTCCAGTGACTGGTCCCTCTTGAAAATATGTCCTAAGTATCAGAGATGAAGTTTGGCCACTCTAGCCTCCAAGGAGTACTCTGGCTGCACTTCTTCCAATATAGATCTGTTGGTTCTTTTGGTAGCCCATGGCACTTTCAATAGTCTCCTCCAACACTATAACTCAAAAGCATCAATTCTTCTATGGTCTTCCTTATTCACTGTCCAGCTTTCGCATGCGTATGAGGTTATTGAAAATACCATGGCTTGGGCCAGGTGCACCTTAGTCTTCAAGCTGACATCTTTACTCTTCAACACTTTAAAAAGGTCTTGTGCAGTAGATATGCCTAATGCAATGCATCGTTTGATTTCTTGACTGCTGCTTCTGTGAGTGTTGATAGTTGATCCAAGAAGAATGAAGTCTTTGACAACTTCAGTCTTTTCTCCATTAATAAGAATGTTGTTTATTAGTCCAGTGGTGAGGATTTTTGTTTTCTTTACATTGAGATGCAATCCTTAGTGAAAGCTGTGCTCTTTGATCTTCATCAGTAAATATTTTAAGTTTTCTTCACTTTCAGAAAGCAAGGTTATATCATCTGCATATTGCAGGTTGTTAAAGAGTCTTCCTCTATTCCTGATTAGTCAGTGCAAAACTTAACAGCCACTAACTTAAGTGAACTGCTTTTCATCATCTGAAAGACAATACTCAAGTGAAACAATTAATAAATGCCTGTTGTGGGGAATCTTAACTAAACTTCAAAATGAAAAAAAAAAAAATTTAAAAAGAGTAAATGGGATCAGCCAAAAATTCGGTTACACAAAAGTTATAAGAAAAAAGAAAATATTAATGTCTAAATCAACCTTTATTTCTCCTCCCCTGAACTGCTAATGACAAAGTTGGTGTGTTTCAAAATCACAGCTGTTCTTCAGAAACATTATACAGGGTCACTATGAATCAGAACTGACTTGATGGCACATAACAACAACTTATCTAGACTGTCTCCTTCCGTAAAGTAGTTGTAGAGGAGAGTGGTGGCTCCATATGAGAACCAATGGGCAGCGAACCACATGTTGATGTCCTAGCCCACCACCAACTCCATGGAAGAAAGATGAGATTATCAGCTCCTGAAAAGATTTAAAGCCTTGGAAATCCTGTACAGGGCCACTATGAGTTGGAACTGACTAAACAATGTTTAACAACAACAACAAAGTACTTAAATGGAAGTCTAGTGGTGCAGTGGGGGAGTGCTTGGCTGTTAACTAGAAGAAGAGGATGTACCAGTCTGCTTCCATCAAGATTGGTGCTGTTATATGCCATTAAGTCTGCTCCAACTGCTCTCATGTGTGACCCTATAAGCAATATAACAAAACACTGCCAGGACCTGCACCATCCTCACAATTATTATCCTTGAACTCATTGCCGCTGGCACTAGCCCAATCCATCTCATTGGGGCTGTTCCTCTTTTCCCCTGACACTGCACTTTACCAAGCTTAATGTCATTCTCTTGGGACTGGTCCCTCCTGATAATATGTTCCAATGTATGACAACCTGGCTTCTAAGTAGAATTCTGCAAACAGAGATTTGTTTGTTCTTCTGGCAGTCCATGGTACTTGCAATATTCTTCTCCAACACCATAACTCAAATGCATCAATTATTCTACAATCATTCTTATTAACTGTCCCATTTTCACATGCATATGAGTCTATTCTACCACTTATCTGTCAGTTTGCCATACTGTGATGGCTTGTTTGTTGTTGTGATTCTGGAAGTGATGCCACCGATACTTTAAATACCAGCAGGGTCACTCATGGTGGGCTGGTTTCAGATGAGCTTCCAGATTAAGACAGACTAGGAAGAAGGAGAAACAGACTACTTCCAAATATTTAGTCAGTGAAAACCTTACAGATAAGAGTGGAATACTGTTATATAGCACCAGAATATTGAATACTGAAACATGATGAGCAGCCCCAGAATATTGTCAGATATTGTTACTGAAAATGAACTCCACGGGTTGGAAGGCACTCAAAATATGACTGGGGAAGAACTGCTTCCTCAAAGTAGAGTTGACCGTAATGATGTGAATGGAATAAAGCCTCTGAGACCTTCATTTACTGATGGGCCACAATTTAAAATGAGGAGAAAGAGTTGTAAATATCCATTAACATTCAGAACATAGATTGTAAAAAGTATGAACATAGGAAAATTAGAAGTTGTCAAAAATAAAATGGAACACATAAACATTGATATCCTAGGCATTAGTGAGCTGAAATGGTAATGATCATTTTTGAATCTGACAACCATATGGTTTACTATGACAGGAATGACAAATTGAAGAAGAATGGTATTGTATTCATCAAAAAGAACATTTCAAGATCTATCTTAAAGTACAACACTCTCAGTGACAGGTTAATATCATATGCCTACAAGGAAGACCAGTTAATATAACTTTATTCAAATTTATGCAACAACCACTAAAGCCAGTGATGATGAAATTGAAGAATTTTACCAACTACTTCAGTCTGAAATTCATCAAACATGTAATTAAGATGTACTGATAATCAACGGTGATTTGAATGCAAAGGTTAGAAACAAGAAAGAAGGATCAGTGGTTGGAAAATTGGTCTTAGTGATACCAACAATGCTGAAGATTGCATGATATAATTTTGCAAGAACAGTGAATTCTTCATTTCAAATCCCTTTTTTAATCAACATAAAACATGATCACACATATGGATCTCATCATATGGAACATATAGAAATCAAATTAACATGTTTGGAAAGACAATGGAAAAGCTCCATATCAATCAAAACAAGGTCAAGGACAGACTGTGGAGCACACCATGAATTGTTCATGTGCAATTCAAGCTGAAGCTGAAGAAAATTAAAACAGGTCCATGAGAGCCAAAATATGACCTTGAACACATCCCACATGCATTTAGACATCATCTCAAGGATAGATTTGATTAACTAGACACAAATGACTGAAGACCAGAAGAGTTCTGACTGGGATTAAAACAAGAACATCATACAGGAAGAAAGGAAAATGTCACTAAGAAGACAAGAAAGAAGGAAGAGACCAAAATGGATGTCAGAAGAGACTCTGAAACTTGCTCTCCAGTGTAAAGATGATAAAGCAAATGGAAGAAATGAGGAGGTATAAGAGCTGAATAGAAAATTCCGAAGGGCAGCTCAAGAAGACGAAGACAAATATAATAAAATGTGCAAAACTCTGGAGCTAGAAAACCAAAAGGGGAGAACATGCCCAGCATTTCTCAAGCTGAGGGACTGAAGAAAAAATTCAAACCTTGGCTTGTGATATTGAAAGATTCTAGGGGCGAAATATTTAATTATGAGGAATGCATCAAAAGAAGGTGGACGGAATACACAGAGTCACTGTACCAAAAAGAAATGGTGAATGGTCAGCCATTTCAAGAGGTAACATATGATCTAAGAGCCAATGATAGTGAAGGAAGAAATCCAAGGTGCACTGAAGGCATTGGCAAAGAACAAAGTTTCAAGAATTGATGGAATACAAATAGAAATATTTCAACAAACTGATGCAGCACTGGAAGCGCTCACTCAACTATGCCAAGATATTTGGAAGACAACTACCTGGTCAACTGATTGGAAGAGCCCATATTTGTGCCCATTACAAAAAGAAAAGTGACCCTACAGAATGCCAAAATCATTGGATAATAAATGTTATTAATATCGCCTGCTAGTAAAACATTGTAAAAGATAGTTTAAAAAATGGCTACACCAGCACATTGGCAGGGAATTGCCAGCAGTTCAAGCTGAATTCAGATGAGGACATGGAACAAGAGATATAACTGCTGGTGTCAGATGGAATTTGGCTGAAAGCAGAGAATACCAGAACGATGTTTACCTGTACTTTATTGACTATACAAAGGCTTTCGATTATGTGTCTCATGAAAAGGTATGGATAACACTGCAGAGGATAAATATTCTGTAACATTTAATTGTCCTCTTGAGAAACTGGTACATGGACCAAGAGGCAGTTGTTTGAGCAGAACATTGGAACACTGAATGGTTTAAAATTAGGAAAGGTATGTGCCATGGCTGTATTCTTTCACCGCATTTATTCAGTCTGTATGCTGAGCAAATAATTTGAGAAGCTGGATTATATGGAAAAAAAAAATGTGGCATCAGAGTTGGAGGAAGACTCATTAACATCCTGTAATATGCAGTTTATACAACATTGCTTACTGAAAGTGAAGAGGACTTAAAATAAACAATGATGAAGATAAAAAACCACAGCCTTCTGTCTGGTTGCGCTACAATGTAAAGGAAACAAAAATCGTTATAATGGGACCAATGAATAACATCAAGATAATTGGAGAAAAGATTGAAGTTGTCTAAGACTTCATTTTGCTAAGATCAACCATCAACACTCATGGAAGCAACAGTCAAGATATCAAACGATGATTTTTTAAAACAGACGGAAACACTGCAGGGTCCTGGGTCATCCTCACAGGCATTAAGCGTGTTGAGTGTATTGTTCTAATCAGTGTGTCAGTCCATCTCATTGAGGGTCTGTCTCCCTCTACTTAAACAGTTTGCAAAGACTGATCCCTCCTGATACCAAGTCAAAAGTACTTAAGAGAGTCTTAAGTAATTTGACCAGACTTTTTCTAACACACATTTGTTTATTCTTCTTGCTGCCATGTTGTATTTAATATTATTTGCCAACACCATTAACTCAAAGGCATCAATTCTTTTTTCATCTCCCATTGTTCAACTTTCACATGCATATGAGACCATTGAAAATACCATGACTTGGATCCGGCACATCTTACTCTTGAAAGTAATATCTTTGTTTTTGAACATTTTACAGAGAACTTTTGCAGCCGATTTTCCCAGTACAATACATCATATGATTTTATGAATGCTGCTTCTATGGGTATTGACTGTGAATATCTCAAAAATATTGTGTTTTGAGTTCCAGACTACTACAGGGAAGTGACTCTCATAATAAATTGAGCCGTATAAAGTTTTTGCTTTACCAGTGCATACAAAATTTGTTCAATCTATACTGCAGTCTACTGAGTGTTCCATGGCGTATTAAAAAAAAAAGTGTGATACGTTATGAGAATTAGCAGTATTTGAGAAAGACATATAATGTGAGCATGTGCTACCCATGGACTTCCTCAACAGAAACCTTCAGTTTGTATTAAATACATTATCTGCAAAGCTTGACACACAAAAGACTGAGCTGCGTCTGAAAATTATCTCAGGATTGAAGAGGAATAGTTGGTTTAAATTGCAGCTGGCTCAGTATAACAATTAAACAGCTTATTGACTCCACAAATAGTTATATGTGATGAGTCAAATATTATAGCCACAGAAATGCCACATGCTTACTCAGGTCTTACTGGTCAGTGCTTTGCACATATGGATTCTGCAGCTACTGAATTGTCATCTTCTGTACTATTTTTTTCTATTTCAGAAAACTGCTGTTATTGCTTTTTGTGTTTAATAGAAAATGGTTCTTGAGCTTCAGGGGTTAATCTGTTTAGTCATTTCAAGATACCCATATTTCTTTCTCATGACAGTGTTTTGTTTTGTTTTTCTTATAGGCCTTTGATAAGGCCCAAATTAAAAAGCGGATTAATAGATCTCTGAGAAATGATGCTTTTTAGTAATCATCTTTAAGTCCTTTTAGAGTAAAAGCTGTGATAGCCAGCACTTGTGTTAGGCATACATTTGTCATAGAAGAAAACTACAATATTTTCCACTAAAATGACCAATAGGAAAGTGGTAAGACTGCACTCCATCAAATGTGGTAAACTTGTGAGACCAGGAAAATAAGGCTGTCCCACTGACATCTGGTTCTCACAGCTTTCTTGGTATATATATTAAGGTTCTTATATGGCCTCTAAGGAGCTCTGGTAGTGTAGTGTTTATAAATTGGGTTGCAAACCTTAAGGTTAGCAGTTCGAAATTACCAGCCGTTCTGCGGGAGAAAGTTGAGGCTTTCTGCTTCCGTAAAGATTTATAGCCTCGCACACACTGTACAGGGTTGCTATGGGTCGGAACTGACTCAATGGCACTTAACAAGAACATGTGACCTCTAGCTGTCTTACTTTCTCCCTTTCTCTTTCTCATTCTCTTTCTGGTCTCCCTAATTCCACCAATCTTCACATAACACAAACCCACTCCTATTTCCTATCTTAAACTTCCTAAAATTATTTAGTTTAAGTTAATAAAAACTGTTTCACCCACATTGTTGTTTGTTGTTGTTGTTAGGTGCCATCGAGTCAGTACCGACTCATAGCGACCTTATGCACAGCACAATGAAACACTGCCCGATCCTGGGCCAACCTCACTACCGTTGCCACGCTTGAGTCCATCGATGCTGCCACCTGGTCAATCCATTTTGTGGGTGGTCTTCCTCTTTTTCTCTGACTCTCACCCACATTACTTCCTAGTGTATTACAAGGCAATTTTATTGTGGAACCTATACTATATTGCAACGGAGCTCTGGTAGCATAGTGGTTACAAATTGGGCTGCTAATTTCAAGGTCAATATTTCTTTGGGAGAACCTACCAGCATTTCCTTGGAGAAATATGAGGATTTCTGCTCCCCTGAAGACTTACAGCCTTGGAAACCCTATACAGGGTTGTTGTGAGTCAGAACCAACTCCATGGTATATCACCACTACACCAACTACTATATTGAAGGAGTCCTTGTATGGTGCTGCAGGACAGTGTATGAGGACAAGTTCAAACTCATTAGCCATTCCTTGAAAACCCTGTACAGGATCATTATGTGTTGGAACTGACCCAATGGCACTTAACAACAACATGTCTTGGTAACAGTGGACTGCTCACTGCAAGATCAACAGTTAAAGTCTGTCAGCAACTCCAAATGACAAAGACGAGTTTTCTGCTCCCATGTAGTATTTACAGCCTCAGAAACCCAATGCTGTGAGTAGGAACTGACTCCAGGCACACATCCACCACAACACCATTGTTGTTGTTGTCAGGTGCCATCGAGTTGGAACCGACTCATAGCGACCCCATGCACAGCAGAACAAAACAATGTCTGATCCTGGGGCAACCTCACTACCACTGCCACACTTGACGCCATCAATGATGCCACTTGGCTGATCCATCTCGTTGGGGGTCTTCCTCTTTTTCTCTGACCCTCC
>NW_006408593.1:2593766-2595888 GCF_000296735.1 Chrysochloris asiatica | reverse complement strand
TTTCCAACTACTGGTCCCTCCTCTTTGCTCCCTACTTTTGCATTCCAATCACCAGTAATGAGCAATACATCTTGATTGCATGTTTGATCTATTTCAGATTGAAGAAGTTGGTAGAATTCTTCTATTTCATCTTCACTGGATTTAGTGGTTGGTGCATAAATTTGAATAATAATAATAATAATTTGAATAATAATAATGGTCCACACCTTTAGAGGACAATTTTCTCTCTTCTTTTGAGGAGCGCTGGGAAAAAGAGACAATATTTTTACGGGGAGGATTCTTTCCTTGCCACTTTCAATCAGCTGTTTTTAGTACCATTGACTTGTTCTGACTCTTAGCGACTCTCTGTAGCAGAGGCTGGTGGGCTCGAACCACTGACCTTGAGCTTATCAGACCAGTGCTTATCCTACAACACCGCACCAGGACATCTATTACTTATCTATCCAATAAGATACTTTTCATTAAATCCTTATCAGATTAGTATTCCTCAAAAAATTAAAGTTATTATGTATGCAATGATCTTTCACTAGTCATTCTTCACTCTTCAAAAGTAAGGTTTCGACATATTGTTTGTACCTTTAACATAGGTTAGAGTCATTAGATAATGATCTTTCATTCTGCAAAATCATTGCAGGAAAAATACATGTATGTTTTTATATTTAAAATGGTCTGACTTAAGAGACTAATTAGGATGCCATTTTGGTGTAGAAATTAGCATGAATGTTATTTTGTTAACTTGCTTGAATATCAATGTACTCCCACAATGTAAGGCATATCTCAAAAGCATTGTTCTGACATTTCAGGTTGGTCTTTGTCAGGCGGACACACTTAATTTACCAGGTTTTACATGGTTGAAAATCAAGAATTTGGCTTTTTAAATGTTTGAATTAGCTACAGGTGATGCTTTATTTTGTGGGTCAATCTTCACTTGTTTACAATTTGCTGTATCCATTTGTTGTGATTAAAATAGATATTTTCTTCCCAATTGCAATCAAGGTTATGTAGGATGCATTTAAGAATTGTTTAGTATGAGGGATCGTAAGGCACAGAATTTGACATTGCATGATTATTAGAAATGAATTGGCCTATAGTGTGGGATGCACTCAGCAACTGGATAGATTACAGAGTCCATAAAAATGGGTACAAACACCAAAAGTCATTGGTTTCCACTTGAAATTCAGCCTTAGTACACAGGTCAACTAAATCAAACAATATTTTGTTTGCATTTGTTCGATATGCGCCCATTTTTGCTAGATTTGTCCTTTAAATAGATACTTTTTAACTTGTTATCAATGGAAAATTAAAATATGTTACTAACAGGTGTGGAGCTAGCCTTAGTTATCTGAAGAAATGTTGAAATTCAGATTCTCTTGTTGTTGTTAAGTGTCATTGAGTCATTTCTGACTCATAGTGACCCTGTATAGGGTTTCCAAAGAGCACCTGGTGAATTTGAACTGTTGAATTTACGGTTCAAATTGACCTTGTGGTACAATGCTTATTCCATATCACCACACCAGGTCCTATTACAGTTGCCTATAGGATTTATTTGTCTGTATGCTCTTGATTGGTTATTAGTGGTATGGATAAATCAGTTAGCTAATAATGCTTTAAAAAGCTATGCTTCTCTTCTAGAAGAGCTAAGATTAATAAATCAACAATTGGATAATACTAGGCAGGGGAGGCCACATAACAGGGGCAAGATGAAGACATGTAGCAATTGCTGTAGAGGTAGATACTGAAAATTTTGCAGGAATATAGAATGAATTGTTACCATGATGCTGACAACAGAACACTCTAGGCCCATAGGTAATTGCACACATAGGCAGTAGTTTGGAAGAGTTACTTGGAGAGTTTCTGAGGGAAAAAGTAGCATGCATTTACCTCCATGGCCTTACATTTAGCCAGTCACTCAGGACACATGGTTTCTTTGAATCAAACATTCTCTAATAATGACATTTTTCAAATTGAGAAGCTCTTTCAACTTGGCTTTTGAGTATTGGATAGTATCTGATCAAAAGTCTCTACCAATTCTTGAGCTCTTGCTATGAACTATTAGTTTTTATTATAGAAATGGTTACTTTTAGGAAGGAAAAGAAAAAATACACACACACACACACACACA
>NW_006408593.1:2589530-2593666 GCF_000296735.1 Chrysochloris asiatica | reverse complement strand
GGGTCTCCATGAGTCAAAATCATCTCTATGGCAACTAACTACAACAACAATTTCCTTTAAGTACCTATTCTATGCCAAGCACACTGTGTGTGTGTGAGTGTATAAATGTGCATGTATGTATTTATCTGTTTATGTATATGTGTATACACACACACACGCACACACACACACATATATATAAATATAAATATACAAAAAAAAAATATATATATATATAATGGCTAAACTTGGTTCGTTCCCACTTTAAGAAGGATGACTGGGTATTTACATTTATATCTTCTTTAATTCTAAAGCCCACTTAAATATAGAAACAAGGACACAAACAGGTATAAAACATTAACAATATAATTGTAGGATATAATATCAAAATATTGGAGAGTTTGATGAATCATGAAAGCACAAAGCCGATGAAACAGATCCAGAGAGTTAAACATAGGATACCACCACTATCCAGCACCTACAAACTATTTATGCCAACATCCTTTAGCTGCCCCATTGTCATGTCTCTGATTTCATCAGCTACCATTACAACTGGTTTAAAGTTAGCAGTATGCTCGAAAACATAATGATCTATTTGGGTAAGACAAGGAGTTCTATTATAGATTGTGGTTTCTGAGAAGAAAAGCACTCAAGTTTTTGTACACCTGCACCCTGTCCATTCTAGTTAAAATTACCTATTGCTATAGTTGTTAAGTTTTGTTGAGTCAGTACCAACTCATAGTGACCCCTCAATGTAAACAAAATGAAAATCCTCACCACTGGGCCAATAAGTAACATCATGATAACTGGCAAAAATATTGAAGTTATGAAAGACTTCATTTTGCTCAGATCAACCATGAACATTCATGGAAGCAACAGTCAAGAAAATCAACATATTGTATTAAGCAAATTTGTTGCACAAGACCTCTTTAAAGTGCTCAAGAACAAAGATATCAGTTTGAGGACTAAAGTGTACCTGAATCAAAGCATGGTATTTTCATTAGCATCTTATGCATGTGTAAATTGAATAATGAATAAGGAAGACTGTTGAAGAATTGATGGATTTGAATATGGTGTTGGAGAAGCATACTGGAAGTACCATGGACTGCCAGAAGAACAGGCAAATCTGTGTTAGAAGAAGTACAGCCAGAATGCTTCTTGGAAGCCAGGATGGCTAGACTTTGTCTTTCATACTTCAGACATGTTTTTAGGAGGCATCAGTCCCAGAAGAGGGACATCAGGCTTGGTGAAGTGGATGGTTGGCGAAAGAAAGGAAGAACTCTAATGACATGAGTTGGCATAGCATAATAATAGTTTGGAGGATGACGTAGGACTGTGCAGTGCTTTGTTCTTTTATGCTTTGGTTTCTATGAGTCCTAAGTGACTCAATGGCATGTAACAAAAATACCAACATCGGTTCTGGAAGCCAGAGATCTTAAGTGGGTCTCACTATGTTTAAATCATAATGATGACAGGATCCTATTCCTTCTGGAATCTCTAAAAGTCTTTTTATTTCCTTTTTATACTGCTTCTAGAGATAGTCTAAGAAGTCCTGATAGTGTAGTGGATTATAAACCAGGCTGCTAACCACAAGGTCAGCAGTTCTAATCTACCAGTCATTCCACAGTAGAAGTATGAGATTTTCTGTTCCTGTAAATATTTACAGCCTCAGAAACCTTATACAGGGTCACTATGAGTTGTAAATGACTTGAATGCACACAACCACCAATGACCACCAGAGATAATCTACGTGCCTTAGTTAATGGTCCTTCTATTGCTAAAGACTTTCATACCTTGTTAGATATTTCGTACTTTGCATAATTCTTTTGCCTCCTTGTTCTACAATTAAGGATACTTGTGATTATATTTGTTAATACGGGATGGTCTCTCTATTTTAAGATCAGTTAATTAGTAAATGTGTTTCCATTTTCTATTTTAATCCCTCCTTTTCATATAAGGTAACATACTTAGAAATTACAAGGATTAGAATTTCTTCATGTTTAGAGGTTGTTATTGTACCTTCCACAAGAGTTTAATGTATAACTCAACCAAGTAATTTCTCCATACACATGAATAAACAAGATAATTCTGGAAACAAGAAAACACAATTATTATCAAAATCAGCAAATAAGGTGATACTGTAGGAAACAGTAATAATTCCGAATATGCACTAAAAATAATGTTGAGATGCTTTAATTATAGAACATAAATATGCTGTGATATAAAAGAAGCAATCACACAAAAAAGGTATACTTAAAAATATATAAATATGACTATAAAACAAAAACTGGAAATAGAGCCTAATGGAAAAGTTGAGAGAAATTCCCCCCAAATTAACTGAAATAATAGAAATAATAAAAGCCAAACATTTAGCAACTGGGGGGTTTAATTTGTGAAGCAAATTAAAATTCAGTTTTAGAAACAAAAAAAGAACATATAAATTTTAGGGGTAGAAATAAAAAATCATAGAAAAACTTTTACTTGAACTCCCTTTCCCAGTCTACTTCATTCTATTAGTTCCTTTTCTTCTTTCATAGCACCAATCACTGTCTATCACTTTGTATATTAATATAATTATATTTTTTCTGGGACCCATGATTGATAATAGAAAAAGGAATCTATGTGCAAAATATTGAACTTTGCAGTAAGCATCAAAGTGATGAAAATAATTCACAGAGTCACTGTACCACATTCAGCCATTACAAGAGGTAGCCTATTGTCAAAGCCAAATGGCATTGAAGGAAGAAGTTCAAGGTGAACTGAAGGCATTAGAAAAAACATCTTCAGGAGTTGACAGAATGCCTTTTGAAATGGTTCCACAAACTGAAGTAAGACTGGAAACACTCACTAGTCTTTGCCAAGAAATTTGGAAGTTAGCTACCTGAACCGCTGACTAGAAGAAACACGTATCTCCTTCCATATTGATTTCCATTAGAAAGAAAGCTGATCTCACAGAATTCTATGAGTTGGAGCCTGCTCAATGGCACCTAATGACAACAACAACCTGTAACAATATAAACTCCACAAACAAGAACTTAGTCTACACTTACTCCTGATATATATCTGGAAGTTAGAATTATGCCTGACACAATACATGCTGGAAGTATATTTCTTCTCTGAGGGAACTAATCTTTTCTTTTTTCTGTTTGTTTGAAAAAACACAGCCATATACCTATTTCTTGCTTCTCACCTCCTATACTCGCACTCCAGGGAATTTAAAATTCTACTATGAAGTTAAGATTTAGGCTTTTCTTTAGCCCTTGAGCATTGTATAGTGCTATTCCTAATGTGTAAAGGCTCAAGATATCATAATTACAGATATGTTAACCATTTGACATGTTTGTTCTTAATCTCAAATTAAAAAAAAAAAAATACATGTATGCTCTGAATTCCATGGGTGCCAAAACTTCAATTATGACTTAAAGCAGGGAAAACCAAGTTGACTATAAAATCATTAGCTCTACATTCAGAGTTTACATACCATAAACTTTTCCAAGAACTGACCATTTTTTGACAGCACAGTGAGTCCAATAGTAAGAAGAAGTTATGAAACTTCAAAGTCATGAAAATGTTGGCTTAAATCTATAGATCTTTCTTACTTTCTTTCAGTCCAATTAATATCAGAGCATCACTAAATGAGTATAAATGGAGATTTATTTTTATATTACTCTGATGTAAATTTTAAGTTGATAGCGTGGCATGGAGAAAGATAATTTCTATAATTTCTCACCTCATTTTAAACAAAGTCTAAATCATCATAAATATTACATATTTTCCTTTTTGTTATTATTTAGTACTATAGTGTAATTACACCAAAAATGATAACAGACATTGATTTGTTATTGTTCATGATGTTTATGGGTGTGTGTTTTTTTAACATTTCAGCAAAAATGTATTTATTATTTAAGGTTTTTATTGTGGATTCAGTGAAAGTTTACAGGGCATATCATCAGTTTTACATTCAACAAATCATACACCTTGTTTCATTACAATGATTATAATCCACTACATGTACCACCAGTTAACATTATTTCTCTCTATCCACTTTAGCTTTTTAAAAACACACAAACAAACAAACCACTCAGGCATGTATAATAATTTACATCTCCAAAGGGCACATTCTGCAAGTCTGCCTCCTGGCCACCACTTCTTAGTCC
>NW_006408593.1:2581629-2587492 GCF_000296735.1 Chrysochloris asiatica | reverse complement strand
TCAAAAGGGTATTGTATGTAAATTTGGGTGATCTTGTACATCTCCCCTCACTTCATAACAGCTGGATGCTTCATGCTCAGCTCTAGACCTCTGTGGCTAAGTCCTTGTCCATGGACTCAAGTGGTCCTAGGTCTCACCACACTTTGGACCAACCAGCCCTTCCTCTTCTCTCTCTCATCTCTAGGTCAACAGGATTCAATGGACGGGGTTGAACTCAGCCCATTTCTTCATTGGTGCCTTTCCACCTCTTCTGTTTTTTAATTTTGTTTTTAGTAAGTATAGGTGAACAATGTGAGGAGAAGACCCATGTGGGCTTGTTTTATTCTAATCTGTATAAAAATAGTGATGTAATTCGGTCAGTATGAATCCAACTTCTTTATTTCAAGAAATTTTTTAGATTTATGTCTAAATACTAGACAGCTTAATTTACCTAATTAGAGTAAATATCCCTTTCCTAGTACAACAGTTTGGAGTCCTGGTGTGGCACTGTGGGCTAATGCATCAGACTGCAAAGTCATTTGAACTACAAGGTCGGTAGTTCAAGCTCACCAGCTGCTCCTTGGAAACCCTGTATAGGTTTGCTACTCAGAAGCTACTCGAGGGCACTTAACAACAACAGCAAGTATAATAGTTAGCACCAAACAGCTGTTTATCCATCAAATGTATTCTAAATGCTGCTTTGTTCTATTCAACCAACCTTAATTAACATTCAGTAGTTTTCCCAGTTCTTTTAATCAAGTGCAACCTTTTTAAGCAGACCTCAGTAACTGCATACAACAACAAACTCAAGGAAGGTAGATTTTAGTGCCATGTTTTCTGTTTTGCATACAGTTGATATGAGTCAGAGCCTACTGGAAGGCACCTAGTAACAACAACAGAAACTTCATAAATAATCTTTGCACTTTCCTGTTCAAAACATTCTGAAAATATAGTCTCAAATTTGTCTTATCAACAGATTATTTTGAAATACTTTGAGAGAGTCACTATTCAATAATTCAAAGACTCTCTGTGTTATAATTAAAATATCAGGAATAATGAAGATAAATTTCTAATAGTTTAACTATGAAAAATATTACTGAGAATTTATGTTCTTATGAAAATAACTGTTTTAGGTTTATTTACTTATGTTTTGTTTTGTTTTTTTAATCTGTCACTCTTGTATTAGGACAAACTGTTTTGTTTTCTTTTGTTTGGGGATTCCAAAGAGATAATTTTGACAGATTTTCTCAAAGGACTCTTGATGATCACCAAGGCTTGCTATGAAGAAGTTTTAAGAAAGTGAAAAAGGACAGTGCATTTTTTCCATCACAACGATTCACCTGCTCATCCTTTGAAGGTAGCAAGGGCTGTTCTAGGAGAATTTATTTGGGAAACTTTATCCCATTCACCTTATAACCCTAATCTTGCCCCTTCAGTTTTCTTTTTCCCCACAACTCAAAGAATATGTTTTAAGTCCCCCAAGGATACCAAAACTGTCATTTTGATGTCGTATAAATCAAAGAGCACAGAATTCTTCGGGGATGGTTTGTTATTGTTTTTATTAAGTGCCATTGAGTAAGTTCTGACTCATAGTAACCCTGTGTAGGGTTTTTAAGATGTTACATCTTTGCAGGAATAGAAAGCCTCCTCCTCCTCCTGCAGAACAGCTGATGGGCTTGAACCTCTGACCTTGTGGTTCACAGTCCATTGCTTATGCTATAAAGACGCAATACTGGAATTAGAGAGATAAAAGTAATCTTTTCAGCAGTGTGATGGATAAAGGATATGTCAAAGAAATAATGATTTCATAATTTTAATACTTTTGTTTAATACAGGTTGCTATGATTTTGTAGCAATTTGTAATTTTTAGTTACCCTTGTTTGTATATAAAAAAGAAACGTTCGGTGAAGTAAATTGGTTAATGTATTCCTAAGTCTCTTTACATTGATGCATCTGGAATTCTGATATGTTAAAATGTCAATAATGTGCTTCTGAGATTTGAGGACAACTCTCAGTAAAACTCTCAGTTGCAAAGCAGTCTCTCAGTAATAGGATGTCTGTTAATCCCCTCCAAGGCTGCCAAATAGATCTTGCTTTCTTTTAACTGAAAAGACTCATTCACAGTAACAGAGCTGTGAGTCTGGATCAGGGTGGTCTTTTCTGAAGAATTCCAGATAATCAGCCCTATCCTCTCTGAAGTCTTTCACAGAAAAATGGACTTTTCGATAGTCAACATTATAAAATTTACATTCCTTAACATGTGTTTCTATTCTAGATGCTGAAGTAAATCTGTGTTGTCCTCTAACCCATCACACCTCTTTTAAAAGGTCTGGAACCAGGAGAGAGTAGGTGGAGTCTCATAAGTGTGGGTACTTGAGTGATTTTTTCCCCTATAAATTGTTACCTTGTTGTTGTTGTGAAATACCGTCCAGTCGGTTCTGACCTATAGCAACTCTGTTTAGAGTTTCTGAGGAGCAGCTGGTGAGCTTGAACCACCAACCTTGCAGCTCAAAAGGCTTTTTGCAGTTTGGCACATTAACCCACAGTGCCACACCAGGACTCCAAATTATTACATTGTTGTTGTTGTTAGAGCATGATAAGCTGGAGAAATTTATCAGACAATATTCAGAGGACAGTATAGATACTCTCAAGAAACACTATAAAAGATAAAAATCACCAGACTATTTTTCATATTTCTCTCTCACCTCCCTTCCGTAAAAATACCTTAAAACAATGTTTTGTTTTCTTCTCAGTAAATATGTATAGAGCTTTGGAATGGATGTTCTTGTTGTTAAGTGCCGTCGAGTTGATTCTGATCCACAGCGACCCTGTATAGGGTTTCCAAGGAGCAGCTGGTGATCTTGAACCACTGACCTTGAAGTTCAAACGACTTTGCAGTCTGATGCATTAGCCCACAGAGCCACACCAAGACTCCTTTGGATGTATAGTATAGTGTTATTTGAATGTAATTCTAAATAAATTCCCACAGTCTTGGTATGGTCTTATGTTATTAAGAACTGTCCCCATAGGACTTTCAAGGAGTTCTGGTATGGAATTGTGGGTTAATGCTTTGGACTGCAAGGTTGGCAGTTCAAGTTCACCAGTCGTTCCTCAGAAACCCTATACAGGGTTGCTATGAATTGGAACCTACCCAATGCCACTTAACAACTATAATACTCAAGTAAATACACTACCCTAACTGTCCCCAGCGGAGGAGTTGGTGGATCTTAATGGCAGATCTTTTGGTTAGCAATGACTGCTTAACAGCTGTGCCAACAGAGAAACTATTTTTTAAAAACTTGTTTCAAGATATCTAATATAGGGACATGTGAGGCTATTAGAAAAAATAGGGATTGAATGATACTAAGTTTGACACTATTAGTTTCCTAGGTTTGCTATGACAAAGTATTACAAATTATTTGGCTTAAAACAACAAAAATATATTATCATACAATTTTGGAGGCTAATATCACTCACCGAGTCCATTCTGGCATGTAATGACCCTGTGTTGTTGTTGATAAGTGTCATCGAGTCAGTTCCGACCCATAGCAACCCTGTATAGGGTTTCCAAGAAGCAACTGGTGAGCTTGAACCACCAAACGGTTTTGTAGTCTGGCTCATTAACCCACAGTACCACTATAGAACCTAGCAAAACTGCCTCATAGGATTTCCAAGCCTACAATATTTACAGAAACAAATGACATATCTTTCTTCTATAGAGTGGGTCGTGAGTTTGAACCATCAACATTTCAGTTAGTGACTCTCCGGAACCAGTGTACCACCAGAATGCCTTGATTCTGAGTTGACTATGTACGAAGCATGGTCTAAGCATAGCATATTCTTCACATATGTTTCTCCACATTAGTAAATGGCATCATCATCCAGATCTTTAAGCTATATAACTTAGAATCATTCTTGACTATTTTCTTTCACACCCAATTTAACTGGTCCTGCTTGTCAACCTCCAAATTATAGTTTGAATCCCTTTAATTCTATCTTTGTTTAATGATACTACATGGCTCACTTGTACCAGACTTTTAGCCAGTCTCCCTACTTTTATCTCCTGACAATATCTCAAAGAAGCCAGTGATGTTTCTCAAAAGAAAATCAAATATGTCATACGCCACTGCTCTCAAATGGCTCCTCTTAAAATAAATGCCAAACTCTAGTGTTGCGGTGGGTTAAGCATTGGGCTACTAACCCAAAGGTTGATAGTTCAAACCCACCAGCAACTTCACAGAAGAACGATGAGGCAGTTTTCTTCCATAAAGGTTTACAACCTGGAAAGCCATATGGAGCAGGTGTACTCTACACAATGAATTGCAATAGACTCCAGGACAGTGATTTACATACAAGGTGGCCACTCAGTCTGCATTAAGCCTGGTTCTCCTATCTCACATTTTCTTCTATTCACTTCAGTCCAGCCAGTCTATTTCAGCCCATCCATAGCCTATTTCAGCCCATCCATTCTTGGTCTTCAAAAATCATCAAATTCCTTCCACATTCAGAGTATGCTTTGTTTGTTTGTTTTCATTCTGTATGGCATCTATTCATATTTCAGCTACCAGTTGGAATGTTGCCCCATAGAGAAACCTTTCCTAGAATTCTAATTACTCTGTACCTACTGGTTATTGTTATTGATAAGTGCCATAGAATCGGTTCGGACTCAGAAACCTTGTATAGAGTTTCCGAGGAGCAGCTGATGAGCTTGAACCACCAAACGTGCGGTTCAAACTGATCTTGCAGTCCAATACATTGACCCACAGCACCACACCAGGACTCTTTTTTTAATCAGTTAAACCCACTGAATTATCTCATTAGCAACACCATACTTTGTAATTATTTTGCTTATTTATTTATACTTACTTTTTTTTCTTTAAACTGAAGGTTTTATAGGGTAAGCACTATTTACCATTTTTACAATTTTATCTCCCATACCTAGAAAGACACCATAAAAATAATTGTGTGATGCAGCAGGGTAATGCACTGGACTGCAAGATCATTTTGAACCATAAGTCGGCAGTGCAGACATACCAGCCATTCCTATGGGTCAGAACTGACTCAATGGCACTTAACACAAGCAAGCTAGTTAGGGGGTCCTGATGTGGCATTGTGGGTTAATGCGCTGAACTGCAAAGTCAATTTGAACTGCAAGGTCAGTAGTTCAAGCACAAGCTTGTTGCTCCTCAGAAATCCTATACAGGGTTGCTTTGGATGGAACCTACTCAACAGCACTTAGCAAAAACAAACCTAGTTAGAGTCCTGGTGTGGTGCTGTAGCATAAGCACTAGACTGCTAACTGCACGGTGGGCAGTTCAAGCTCACCAGTGATACTTCAAAAACCTTATTAGGGTCTCTGTGAGTTGGAACCATTATAGTGGCATTTAACACCAACAATCTAGTAAGTGCTCACAAGGGGCCTGTGAGATAGAAACTGAGGTTCTGAGAATGTATTTACCCATTTATATTTTTGTTTATTTCCACAGGCATGGATCTCATAAGTGGAAAAGCTGGGGTTACAGCCTTAATCTGGATTATGTTTTTATCTATATCATAATTGCATTCCCAATTGAAATATATATTTGTAATTTGTTTAAGTGTAAAACTTGATCACTTATTAGGAGAAAATTCTTATGGCATCTGGCATGTGCACTCTAAATGCCTTTACATTTTCTAAATTAATGTGTTACGTCTTTCCTTGAATATCCAAAAAAATTAATTAAAAACAAATAGCTGAATTCCTACATTCTAAGTGACTACAGGAGTCCTGGTGTGGCGCTGGGGGCTAATGCGTCAGACTGCAAAGTCGTTTGAACTGCAAGGTCGATGGTTCAAGCTCACTATCTGCTCCTTGGAAACCCTATACAAGGTCGCTATGAGTCAG
>NW_006408593.1:2577176-2581369 GCF_000296735.1 Chrysochloris asiatica | reverse complement strand
GTCACTATGAGTCAGAACCAACTTGATGGCACTTAACAACAACAAGTGACTTCAAGGATACAAATAATAGTATTTCCCATGTTGTAATGTGTTAAGTGATGGGCTGATAGCCATAGGTCAACAGTTGGAATGCACCATAAATATTTGCAGTCTTGGAAATACTGTAAAGCAGCTCTCCCTGTTCCATGAGGTTGCTTTGAGTTGGAATTTACTCAAAGGCATTAAATTTGGTGTTTTGGTTTATGGCTGCCCTAACAAAAAACACAAATGAGGTGGCTTATAACACCAAAAACTTATTTTCTCCCAGTTCTGCAAACTAGTACTCCAAATTTCAGGTATTAGTAAGGACATAGTCGCTCCCCAGGCTGGCAAAGTATCTTTTCTTATATTCCCAGATTCTGGTGGCACCAGGACCTCCTTGGTTTATAGCTGTAGAATAACTCTGTTGCCACATGACCCTCTTTGTTTTAAGTATACATCTATTTGCTCTTACTTTTTTTCTTCCTTTTTATTGTGAATTGGGTTGCAATTTACAGAGCAGCTAAGTTTTCCAATTAAAACATTTATTTACATTTGTTTCATCTCGTTGGTTGCAATCCCCACCATGAAATGAAATATCTCGTGTCAAATTTCTCCCTTCGTTGCTGTTTCCAGTTTCCATTTCTGCTTTCTTTCTAATCCTTCTGAACTTCATCCTTAGGTAAGCACTACAGTTGTATCTCAAATGTTTGATTATTCTTCGGTGTGCATGTTATTAGGTGCCATCCAGGTGATTCTGACTAATAGTGACCCATGTACAAGAGAACGACACAGTGCCTGGGTCAGTCCCATCCTCACAATTTTTGTTACACTAGAGCTCATTGCTACTGACAATGTGTCAATACATCTCATTCGAGTCTTCCTCTATTTTGCTGACCCTCCATGTTTCCAACCATGATGGTCTTCAGAGATGGTTCCGCTGATAGCATGTGTGAAGTATGAGTGACGAAGTCTTGAAATCCGGCTTCAAAGAAGCCTTTTCACTGCATGTCTTATAAGACATATTTGTCGGTTCTTCTCATTGTCTATAGTACTTTTAATATATTTCACAAAACCCAAATGTATAAATTTTTCTATGGTCCTCCTTATTTATTATCTAATGAGGTCATTAAAAATACCAAGGCCTGAGTCAAGCGTACTTTAGTCCTCAAATTGTTACCTTTCTTCTTTAACACTTTTAAAGAGATTTTATGTGGCAGATCTGCCTAATGTGATATATCATTTAATTTCTTGCCTGCTGCTTCCATGAGTGCTGATGGTGGATCCAAGCAAAATGAAGTGTTTGACAACTTCAATCTTTTCTCCTTAATCATGATGTTATTTATTAGTCCAGTTGTGAGGAGTTCCATTTCTTTTGTATTGATGTGCAATCCACACTAAAGGCTCTAGTTCTTGCTCTTAAATAATTTTTTCTTGCAGGAACAAGGTTGTGCTATCTGCATATCACAAGTTGTTAATGAGTCTTCCTCCAATTGTGACATCTCATTCTTCTACATAAAATCCAGCTTCATCTTGGCATATTTGCTTAGCATATAGATTGATTAACTGTGGTAAAGTGATACAGTAGTGATGCAACTTTTGATTATTTTAAACCATTTAGTATCCTCTTGTTCTGTTCTAATGACTGCCTCTTGGTTTATGTACAGATTTCTCATGAGCACAATTAAGTGTTCTCAAATTCCCATTTCTTACAATGCTATCCAGAGTTTGCCATGATCCATACATTCAATGCCTTTTCATAGTCAATAAAGTACTATAAAGTAAATATCTTTCTGGTGTTGTCTGCTTTCAGCCAAGATTCTCCTGATGTCAATAATCATATACCTTGTTCCAGGTCTTCTTCTGAATCTGGCTTGAATTTCTGGCAGCTCCCTGTGGATGTTTTGCATTTGCTTCTAAGTTTTCTTAGGTAAACATTTACTTGCATGTGATATTAATGATATTGTCCAATGATTTCTGCATTCTGTTGCATCACCTCTCTCTTGAATGGGCACAGATATTGATCACTTTCGATTGGTTGGCCAGGTAGCTGTCTTCCAAATGTTTTGGCACAGCTGAATGAGCACCTCTAGTACTGCCTCATTTTTTTTTTTTGAAAGATGTCCATTTGAGTCCTATCAATTCCTGAAGCCTTGTTTTTTCACCAGTACCCTTGATGCAGCTTGACCTTTGTCCTTAGGTACCATTGGTTCTTGAGCATATGCTAACTACTGAAATGGTTGCATGTGGCCTTTTTTTTAGTACAGTGACTCTATTATTTTCATCTTCTTTTGATGATTTCTGAATCATTTGATATTTTCAGCTTGTGAAATTCTGAGCATGTTCTTCTCTTTTGTTTTTCATCTCCAGTACTTTGTACATTTCATTATATTTGTATTTGTCTTCTCAAGCTGCCCTCTGAAATTTTCTATTCAGCTCTTCGCTTTTTCATTTTGTCCATTTGTTTTGGTTTCTCTGCACCCAAAAGTATATACAGAGTTCCTTCTGACACTGGTTTTTGTCTTTTCTTTCTTTCCTTTCCTTTTAATGACATTTCTCCATCTTGATTTTGTTCCCTAATTCTTCTGATCTCTCATCATTAGTGTCTAATGCATCAAATCTGTTCTTGAGATAGTCTTTTAAATAAGTTGGGATATATACATGGTCATATTTTGACTCTTATGGACATATTTTCATCAACTTTAGTCTGAACTTCCATATGAGCAATTGATTGGCTGTCCCACAGTTGGTCCCTTGCCTTGTTTTGGCTGATGACATTGAGTTTTTCCACTGTCTCTTCCCACAGTTGTAGTCAGTTTGATTCCTGTTAATTCCATCTGGTTTGATTTATGTACAAGGGTGAGTCAAAAATTATCTGTACTCTGGCTGTAGAATTTATTTTAATCAACTTTTAGAAAAGACAGATACAGCAATTTTTGACACAGTCTCCTTGCTTTACAACACACTTTGCCCATCTGTCAACAAGTTTTCATATTTCTTTATTAAAAAAAAATTTTAGGCTGAACTGCAAACCACAAATGCCCCACTGTATTCACTTCTTCATTGAAGGTGAATCTTTTTTCTCAAAGGGCTACTTTTACAGGACCAAATAAGTGAAAGTCTGATGGAGCAAGATCGGGACTTTTGGGAGGATTTTTTAACAGCAGAGGTTCAACAGTGTGGGCAGTGGTGTATAGATGTGTATTGTCATGCAGGATCACAATGCCCTTGGATTGTTGTCTTTTGCATTTATTCTGAAGTTTAGGCTTTAGCTCTTCAGCAAACATCTCCCTGTAACGAGAACTGTTCGTTGTTGAACTTTTTTCCTGGCCCTTGAGGAACCCAGAAATCTGTAGCTTCAATTTTCCAAATGGTGGTTGAATTTTGAGCTTTTTCTTGGTAGGCGATCAAGGATGTTTCCATTCCATACTCTGCCTTTTACTCTCAGGCTTATAGTGATGAATTCATGTGTCACCAGTAATGATTTTTTTAAAAGAAACTTTTACCTTCCTTTGAGTATTGGTCCAAGTTTTGTTTAGCCGATGTCCAGACACTTCTGTTTATGCTCTTCCAAAGGTTGTTTCTGTTTCCATCTCGCATAAACTTTTCAAACTCCATATCTATCATGGATTATTTCACAGGCAGAGCCATGGCTGATTTGCAAACGATTTGCCAAATAATCCACTGGTTTATTCAAAAGAATCTTTTCACATGCGTGGTCAGTGTTGTCATCAGCTGTGGACATGGACAGAAGTTTTCATATAACTGGAATGCAGATAATATTTTACTTACTCTTTTATATAGTCACCAATTTTTGTTGTCAAAAACGTTTTTGTAATGAATAAATCACTGGTCTTACAATTTTCTATCATTTGTGGTCTAGCATCACTTCTATCACAAAGACTATATTTTTCAACAACAGATCTTTCTTTTTTGTTTCCAATCTTCTCATTCTAATCAGCAGTGCATCTTGAGTGTGTGCTTGATCAATTTCATACTGGAGACATTAGAGGTAATCAATTTTATTATCATTGGTGTGCATACCTCCCCAGCTTGATTGTTTCCACTAAAGACTTGACTTCTGTTGATTGAAAAGTGACCCATGAAGATGAGTTCATTTTTAGACCATATTTACAGGTACATTCGTGTATAGGAGTCCATAAAGAGCCTTAGAG
>NW_006408593.1:2565909-2576397 GCF_000296735.1 Chrysochloris asiatica | reverse complement strand
CTGTTTTGGAAGAAGTGCAGCCAAAGTGCTTCTTGGAGGTCAAGATGGCCAAACTTCATCTCTCATACTTCAGACATATTGTCAGGAGGGACCAGTCACTGGAGAATAACATCATGTTTGGTAAGGTGGAAGATCAGAGAAAAAGAGGAAGACCCCCAGCGAGATGGATTGGCCAAGTGGCAGCATTGATGAACTCAAGCATGGCTACAGTAGTGAGGTTGGTCCAGGATCGGGCAGTTTTTCATTCTGCTGAGCATAAGGTTGATTTGAGTCGGTACCGACTCTATGGCACCTAACAACAACAACAAGGATAAGCACTAGGCTGCTAGTTTCAAGGTCAGTGATTCAACCCCACCAGTCACTTCTTGGAATCTCTATGTACATTTGCTATGAGTCTGAACCAACTTGAGGGTACTTAACAACAACAAAAATTCTTATGAGGAAACAGATTCTCCTCTGTTAAGTAGATATTGAGTTTAAAAAAATATAAAGATATGGAAATGTTTATTTCTAGTCTAGTTATCTGAAGAATGAAGTTATCTGAAGAATGAAGGAGAAGTGGTCTCATAATATGAATTGACCTAAATGCCTTATATGGCTCTACTACTACTTTTATAGTGGTGCTGCTAGTGGTGGTGGTTGTGTGCCACCAAGTCGGTTCAGACTCATAGCGACCCTGTCTACGGTGTCTGAGGCTATAAATCTTTACAGGAGAAGTAAGCCTCATCTTTTTTCCTGCAGAATGGCTGGTAGATTTGAACTGCTGACTTTATTATATGCTTTGGGAAAAATATCACTCAGATTCTCAGTCTCCTTCATATTAATTGAAAGTTATAGAAATTGAACTCAGGTTTATCTTGAGCAGAAAAATGACCAAAAACTCACAATCTACAGGGAGTGGAAGGCATGGGGAGATCTGGAGACTCGGGCAGCGAGAACCCAGTCAGCCAGGGAAAATATAGTAGGCATACTGGTACTACCACTATGGTGATTTATAATCAATTCTCCCCATGTTCTTGTACCAATTTGACAAGATTCAGTTTGTTATTTAAGAGTGCACAGGATTTTCCAAGCCTGAAGAATGTTGTAGAATGTCTGTACTACTTCCTACCAAGACTATCTAAAATGAGGAATTTTCCAGAAGGGAAATAAAAGAACTCCTAGGAAGAAGCAAGTAAACTGAAGTTGGAGTTTTCTCACCTATAAAATGAGGTTTGTAATAGTTACCTAAGAATATTGCAGATAATGGGGAAAATGACACACCTTGTACAGAATATAGTATTTGAATTTGAATAAGTTAATGAAAACCTTAGAGACTATTTAAATTTGATAGGAAAAAAAATGTCACTTTATGCTAGGAACATATGGAAGATTAAAGGCTTGATAAATAATATGTGGTAGATGTTACTCTATTTTCAAGTATGTAGGTTCTCCTTTAAATCAAATGAAGAAGTAAATCCCGGGAGATTTGATTATTGCAACATAACATGCTAGATCTGAAGATGTTGTGTAAAACTATTATTCATGAGTTTTTCATTTGTTTGTTTTATTTTAAAGCAGACTTGAGCATTTCCTTCATTGAATGGAAAGAGAATGTCAAAAGCACATAAGGTCACTGTTAGAAAAAGAGATTCTACTGGCACATGCAAAGTCTTTTTGCATGACAATCGCATGGCAAAGGCAAGATATATAATTTCATGACAGAGCATGGAAATCTGCTTATTTGTCTCAAAGTTGATAATTTTATGGTCACAACTTCACTCTGAAGCTGTTCCTTGAGCTCATTTGAGATCTCAAGTAGTAATAAATGTCACCCATTGCTGAAATATTATAAAAGTAATTCTACGTTTATTTATAAATATGACAGACAGGGAGGTTGCATGTATTCTTTGAAGAATTGCCAAACATATTGTCATTTCAACCAGAATATATCCCCAGTTATTTAAATTACATTGGTGGGGATATATCATCTGGTGAAATGTGCAGCATATAAATTTTTAAGGATTTTTTAATTGAAAATCTTCAGGTTACATCTCAAAATAGCATGCAAAATCTTGCCTTTATTAGAATATGAAAATTGGAAGTGAGAATGTTCTCTTTTAAAAGGTTACTACTTCATATGCTTATTTGATCATTCATTGTCTCTTCGTATTCTGAGATTTTTCATTAATAGTTTTCTAGCTCATTTTCTAGACTGCAGTGTAATAGAAATTCACGGAAAGTACTGAATAATGTCTCCATATTAGGCTATGTGAAAGACATGTGTATTGATAAGTGCGGTGATGACATTTAGTTTAGGATTCCTTCTCCCATTTTGTACTTTTGCTCTTAAAGCTTCAGTAGAGATAAAATCAAATAGTAGTGATTTTGTAATTGTATTTCAAAGATATGAAGCTTGTCAATGATTTAATTTGAAATAAATATCTAGGATTATAATTTATTTTAAGATGCCCTTGATAAATACAAAAGCAAAATACTTGGACTCGTTGAGGAATAAAAAAAATTAAAAAATTGTAATCAAAACTTTAAATAATATATATTTTTTGAGTTCTATATAACTTGTTATTTTAAAGTGCCTTTGAGTCGATTCTGATTCAAGTGACCCTGTAAAGGATTTCTGAGGAGTGGCTGGTGAGTTTGAACTGCTGACCTTGTGGTTAGCAGTCTAATGCTTATCCTACAGTGCCACACCAGAATGTCTGTATATAACTAAATGTTCCATTATTGACTGATTTATGATGAAGATAAATCATGAAGTAGTTATTAGATTGAATTCCAAATTAGCCATGGTGTTTCTTTTCTCTATTTAAAAAACACAAGTTAATGGCATGCAAAAACAAAACAAAACAAAAAAACTTGAAGCTGATTAGTGCAAAGTCAAATAACACATAAATGCATTAATATCTGTTTTACAACTAAAACTGGTAAATCAGAAGGCCTCAATGAATTAATTAGACAAATAATTAGTTCATGGCTTAAACTGTAGATGAAAAACAAGATTCTTAAACTCCTTATTGTCTCCTTAAATGGTATAACCAATTTTTATGTAGTCTTACACTGTGACACAGAAGGAGCTCTGGTAGCATAGTGGTTACGGATCAGGCTGCTAACCTTGGGGTCAGCAGTTCGAAACTACCAGCTGTTCTGTGGGAGAAAAATGAGCCTTTCCACTACTGTAAAGATTTACAGCCTCAGAAACCCTGTGCAGGGTCGCTATAAATTAGAACCGACTCTTCAGCACACCACTGTGACACAGATCTACAGATCTTGTTCTGTTCACTGAATTTTAACCTTTGGTTGGAAAAAAAGTAGTGTAGAAAAAAAAATAATAATACTATTGCTTTTAAGACCTTATTGCCAATTTTAATAAATTTTCTTAAAAGTATACTAGCTTCTGGATTAATGAACCAATCAACATTTAATATTGACCTCATTTGTGGTCAGTACTTTCCAAGATATTTTAAGAGTAGATGAAAAAATAATCAAACTCTGTCCCTCAGATGGCTCTTATTTTGTACTTTTGAGTCTGTTCTGCTTTCAGTGACTCTATATGATAGAATAGAACTTCCAGATAAGGTTTCCTTGACTGTAATCTCATGGAAGCAGAAGTCACAAAATCCAGTAACATATTACATTAGGCAAATGTGCTGCATAAGAGACCTCTTTGAAGTGTTCAAGAGCAAAGATATCAGTTGAAGGACTAAGGTGTGCCTGACCCAAACCATGTTATTTTTAATGGCTTCATATGCATGTGATAGTTGGACAATGAATAAAGGAAGACCATAGAAGAATTTAGGAATTTGTGATATAGTGTTGGAGAAAAATATTGAAGGTACCATGGACTGGCAGAAGAATAAAAAAATCTGTATTGGAAGAAGGAAAGCGAAGATGCTCCTTAGGGGACAGGTTGGTGGGACGTCGTCTTTCACTCTTCAGACATATTATCTAGATGGAAAAGTCCCTGGAGATGAACACTGTGCTAGGTAAAGTGAAGGGTCAGTGAAACATAGGAGGACCCCATAAGAGATGGATTGACACAATGACAGCATCAGTGACCTCAAGAATAATGACAATTGTGAGGATGGCATGGACTAGGCTGTGTTTTGCTCCATTGTTCATAAGGTCACTATGAGTCAGAACTCATTCAGCAGCACCTAACAACAACAAAATGCTTTATAGGACTAGATCTCCAGGTCTTATCACCCACAGTGCCATCGATGGATTTGAACCACTGACATTTCAATTAGCTGCCAAAAACTTAACCATTGTGCCACCAAAGCTCATTTCTATTCCCCTGTAAGATTTCTTTTCCCCTATAAGGCACATAACAACAACAACAACAACAACAACATAAGGAATTTTGGTGATGCTTGAGTTAAATGTTAGACTGCTAACCAAAAGGTCTTTGGTTTGAACACACCAGATGTTTTGTGGGAGAAAAATGAAGTCTGCTTCTGTAAGTATTTACAGACTCAAGAATGCTATGTAGTAGTTCCACCTGTGATATGCAGTTGACACAACCTTGCTTGCTGAAAGTGAAGAGGACTTAAAACATTTACTGATGAAGATCAAAGAGCACAGCCTTTGGTATGGATTACATCTCAATGTAAAGAAAACAAAAGTCCTCACCACTGGACCAATAAACAACATTCTTATCAATGGAGAAAACATTGAAGTTGTCAAGGACTTCATTCTTCTTGAATCAACTATATCAACACTCATGGAAGCAGCAGTCAGGAAATCAAGCGACGTGTTGCATTAAGCAAATCTGTTGTACAAGACCTTTTTTTTAAAGCATTGAAGAGCAAAGATGCCAGCTTGAGGACTAAGGTGTGCCTGACCCGAGCCATGGTATTTTCCATGACCTCATATGCATGAAAGCTGGACAGTGAATAGGGAAGACCATAGAATAATTGATGCTTTTGGGTTATGATGTTGGAGGAGAGTATTGAAAGTGCCATGGGCTGCCAAAAGAACCAATAGATCCGTTTTGGAAGAAGTGCAGCCAGAGTGCTCCTTGGAAGCCAAGGAGGGACCAGTCACTGGAGAAGGATATATTGTTTGGTAAGGTGGAGGGACTGAAAAAAAGAGGAAGACCCCCAACAAGATGGATTGGCCAAGTGACAGCATCGATGGGCTCAAGCATGGCAACAGTAGTGAGGTTGACCCAGGATTGGGCAGTGTTTCGTTCTGCTGTGCATAAGGTCGCTATGAGTTGGTACTGACTCGATGGCACCTAACAACAACAACAAAGGCCTAAGGATTTAGGTGAAACTAAGCACAAAGAATTGATTTTGATAGAAGAATTAAGATAAATATATTTCTAGTATTCTCTGCATTCAGATAAGATTCATCTGACATTAGCAATGATATATCCCTTGTTCCATGTCCTGTCAGTGTACTGCTACAACCACTTTTAAATTATATTCAATAGAATTTGACTTGGATGTGATATTCATGATATTGTTTGATGATTTCTACTGAGTCACTTCTCTTCAGAACAAGATTATACTGATGGATTAAAATTAGGAAAGATATGCCTGTCAATATTGTATCACTTCACAATAATTATTCAATCTGTATACTGAGCAGATAATCTGATAATCTGGATTATATGAGAAAATTTGTGGAATCAGGATTGAAAGAAGACTCATTAACAACCTGTGATATGTAGATGATACAACCTAGCTTGCTTGAAGCAGAGAAGACTTGAACTAAAGATAAAAGATTCTAGCTTTTCATATGGATTGCCCCTCAATGTAAATAATAATTTTAAAAACCTCACAAATAGGCCAATAAAGAATATCATGATAAATGGAGAAAAGACTGAAGTTGTCAAAGGCTTCATTTTGTTTGAATTCGCAATCCAAACTGATGGTAGCAGCAATCAATAAATCAAATGATGTATTGCATTAGGCAAATATGTTTCAGAACACCTCTCTAAATTATTAAAGAGCAGATATATCAGTTTGATGACTAAGGTGCACCTGACCTAAGCCATAGTATTTTCACTTGCCTCATATGCATGTGAAAGTTGGAAAACGAATAAGCTAGATCAAGGAAGAATCAATGCATTTGAATTATGGTTTTGGGGGAAGATTATTAAAAGTGCCAGGGACTTCCAGAAGAACAAACAAATCTGTATTGGAGGAAGTACAGCCAGAATGCTCCTTAGAAGTGAGGGTGGTAAGACTTCATTTCTCATACTTCAGACATGTTATCAGGAAGGACTAGTTCCTAGAGAAGGACCTCCTGCTTAGAAAAGTGGAGGATCGGCAGAGAAGAGGAAGACTTCCAAATAGTTCTAATGACACAGCAGTGGTAATGATCTCAATTGTAAGTACAATTGTGATGATCTCACAGGACCAGGCAGTATGTTCTTCTATTCCTCATAGAGTCACTATGTGTCAGAACCAATTTGAAAGCACCTATTAACAATATCAACCCCATCACACTCATGGAAGCAGCAGTCAAGAAATCAAACAACATATTGCATTAGGCAAATCTTCTGTACAAGCCCTTTTTAAAGTGTTGAAGAGCAAAGATGTCACCTTGAGGACTAAGGTGCACCTGACCCAAGCCATGGTATTTTTAATAACCTCATATGCTGGACAATGAATAAGGAAGTCAGTAGAATTGATGCATTTGAGTTATGGTGTTGGAAGAGAATATTGAAAGTGCCATGGGCTGCTCATAGGACCAACAGATCTGTGTTGGAAGAAGTGTAGTCAGAGTGCTCCTTGAAGGCCAGGATGGCCAAACTTCATCTCTCATACTTTGGACATATTTTCAGGAGGGACCAGTCACGGGAGCAGGATATCATGTTTGGTAAGATGGAAGGTCAGAGAAATAAAGAGGGTGACCCCAGTGAGATGGATTGACAAATTGGCAGCATCAATGGGCTCAGGTGTGGCAACAATTGTGAGGACTGGGCAGTGTTGTCGTTCTGCTGTGCATAGGGTTGCTATGAGTTGATACCGACTCTATGGCACCACCACCAACAACATCGTTAACAATATCGGAGTCCTGGTGTGGTACTGTGGGTTAATGAAGTGGACTGCAAAGTCAGTTTGAACCATAAGATCCACGTTTCAAGCTCACCAGCTGCTCTTCAGAAACCCTATACAGTGTCACTATGTGTTGGAACTGACTCAATGGCACTTAACAACTTAACAACTAATAATATCAAGTGTTAAGGATATTCCAACATTACTATCATCATTGCAATGTTACAATCTAGTCACCAACCCTAGTTTTCCTTGGGAGCATGGTCTAAATTCAATATATACAAAAGCTTTGACAAAGTTTACTATCTTGCTGTGAATCTTGCAACTGATTCATCACATCTGATCTCTAGTTTCTGGGACTGTGACCTGTCACCTGACTGGAGTCAACTGCTCTTGCTGCTTTGTGCATCAGTGGCCTGTCATCTGTCTTGACAATTTTGGTTTCTCAACTCCTGAGATGACATAGGTAAGGAGAATCCTCCTGACTGATCTCTGAACTATGGATTTGGGACTTGTCAATTGGTTCAAGGTCACCATTCGCTCCTTGGAAACCCTATATAGGGTCACTATGGGTCGGAACCGATTTGATGGCACTTAACAACAACAATCTCCACAGTTGTGGGAGGCATTTCCTTTGAGAGTTGTGAGTTCTGTGAGACATTGCAGCATTTTGCAGAACCCTGGAATGTGAGGGATTGGAGAAGTTGCAATTTATGGATTATGGAGTGATGTAACATGTTGGAAAAAGCAGACATTCAGGTTTTCTTTAACCTTCAACTCATAAGGACCAGTCTTGTGCTGATCTTTCTAAAATAATTGATTTATACAATCCTTGTAACAGATTTGTGAACTTCAGCATTCATCTAAGAATTATTTCTTCTTTGATGTGTTGTAACTGGTGTAAGTAAGCCTTGATACAAGGTTACATGTAATGTAAAAAGTTTCAAATGTGAAATTTAATTGTTAGATTGTCCAAGTATTATTTGCAAGTTCTTGTAATTATGATTTAGACTATTATTGATAGAAGCAGTTAGCAAATTTCCTTTCTGAAAAAACACTACCGCTTATTCTCTTGTTTTGCAAACCTTATTTGGTGGTAGTATTCTCGTTGTTTTCTGAAATATATGTTTATTAAATCATTCTTGGTATGTTCTGAAATTAATGTTTTGTAATGGTCTAAGGGAGTCCTGGTGTGGTGCTGTATGGTAATGTACTGGAATGTCGGTTTGAACCTCGAAATTGGCGGTTCAAGCTTCCCATTTGCTCCTGAGAAACTGTATGCAGAGTCGCTATGGGTCAGAACTGACTTGACTGCATTTAGCAACAATGGTATAAAAATAATTGGGCAAGGCTTAATAAACACCAAATGAGCTCTGGTAGCCTGGTGGTTACAAATTGGGCTGCTAATCTCACGGTCAGCACTTGGAAACTATCAGCTGTTCCGTGGAAGAAAAAGGAGGCTTTCTGCTCCCGTAAAGATTTACAGCCTCGGAAACCTTGTACAGGGTCACTATGAGTTGGAAGCGACTCCACGGCACATAACAAAAAATTCCAGAAAGTTTAAAATTGTGGTATATCTGTTCATTTCTTTTCCCCAGTTTTTATTGATTTTCACTGACATTGTAATTTATTTTGAGCTCGATTTAATTCAGTATTGTTAAGTCAAGGAAAACTCATCAGTGTGATTAATTTCTTGGATTTTTTTGTAAACCAATCATTTTTTGTAACCAAAAAATGTTCAGCTAGCTAATTGTTCTTCTGAGTTGAATAAAACATTCTACAATTTGAAGATGAGAAAAATTAGAATCAATAATATTACATATTCCTTTTTTTGGTGTGGCACTGTAGGATAAACACTGGACTGCTTACCATAAGCTAACTGTAAGGTTGGCTGTTCAAACCCACCAGTTGTTCCTTAGAAACCCTATACAAGGTCACTGTGTGTTGACACCGACTTGATAGCACTTAACAACAGTAATGCTACTTGTAATGATTCTTCTTATCGCTGAAATGTAGCAGTCTCAGGGTTACTATTTGCAGGTTATGTTCGATCAGAGAAAACATAAAATTCTAGTTCCTGCTGACATTAAAATGTATATAATTAGGTACCTAGACTCTCTCTGGAAAGTCAAAATGCTACAGTCTATGAAACTAGTATCTAGATAACACTTAGGGGAAATCCCTCTACCTCCAATTTACGTAAATTATGCAGGTAAAGCATGGAAGAATCCTAGATTTGCTGAATGAAATCCCTTTTCTGTTCAAAATACACCTATCAGTATGCTGACACATGTGTGCACTTTTGGCTTCAGATGTATCAAAGCAACCCTGATGTAGCAGACAGAGCAGTCAAGTGTGTTGGCAGTGTGAGATGCGTCAAATGAGAGAAATGCAGAAAGGGCAGGAAAGGAAAACAAAGCATGAAAACAAGAGCATGAATCAAGACAATAGTGGTCAGCAAGGTAGAGGTTCCCCCAAGTACTAAATAACATGATTCTCAGGCCTATGCTGAGGAATCCTTACAGAGGGAGATTTTTTTGTGACCATACACTTTCTATAAGCTCCAAAGTCTCCCTTCCTAGGCCCCTGTGACTCTTCATGGAAATTCTTAAAATTTTGTAAATAATAATGGGAATTTTATTATAGTAGACACTATGCTAATACTTTTGTAAAACACTTGAATCTATTTAATAATACCATGTTATATGTATCATTATACTATTCTACAGGTAAGGGAATTGCAACAGAGAAATTCAATAACATGCCCAGTGCAATCTAGTCAAGATGATGGAATTCAAACCTAAGTATATACGGCTTCAAATCTTCTAAGCTTAAGGTCCCTCAAGGAGTCCTGGTATGGCACTGTAGGATAAGCACTTGACTGCTAGCCACAAGGTTGACGGTTCAAACCAACCAGCCACTCCTTGGAAATGCTCTACAGGGTCACTAGGAATCAGAACCAACTCAATGGCACTTAACAGCAATAAGGAACACTTGTGGTACAGTTAAAAACTCAGCAGTTTGAAACTATCAACTGCTTTGAAGGAAAAAGATGTGGCTGTCTGCTTCTGTAAAGGTTCCAGTTTGGGGAATCTCATGGGACAGTTTTACTCGGCCATGCAGGAGTCCTGGTATGGCTCTGTGAGTTAATGTGTCAGACTGCCAAGTCATTTGAACTGCAAGGTCAGTGGTTCAAGCTCACCAGCTGCTCCGTGGAAACCCTATACAGGGTTGCTGTGGGTTGCAATTGACTCAGTGGCACTTAACCAAAGGAGTCCTGGTACGGCATTGTGGGTTAATGTACTGGACTGCAAAGTTGGTTTGAACTGCAAGGTTGGAGGTTCAAGCTCACCATCCACTCCTAGAAAATCTAATATAGGGTCACTATGGGTCGGAGCTGACTTGATGACACTTAACAACAACAAAAAAAAACATAGAGTGCTATGGTGTGGCACCATAGGATAAGTATTCAACCTCAAGT
>NW_006408593.1:2542436-2565189 GCF_000296735.1 Chrysochloris asiatica | reverse complement strand
AGGGTGTAAATCTTTACGGGAGTAGAAAGCCTCATCTTTCTCCCACAGAGCGGCTGGTAGTTTCGAACTGCTGACCTTAAGGTTCACAGCCCGATTCTTAACCACTACGCTACCAGAGCTACCACCCATATTATGTTCTGTGAAATAGGATGTTATGTGATTTGGACTTTATGTGAACACCATAATATATGCAGGTAGTTCCTGTACTATCTGTAGTCCAAGGCCCATAAATCCTGTTATGTTAAAACCTCATGGAAGTCCAAAGGACAGAGTCTGAGACCTGTTTTCACTATGGAAAAGAAGCCAGCCTTGCTGGGGTGTGATTAGTGGTAGGGATCGTGCAGTGCTGAAGTTGCAGGCAGATATGTACGCCCAGATTCAGGGCAGGAGTTGGGGAACAGAACAGGGTTGGAAGTAGGGTGGGGAGTAGAAGTGGGTAGGGAGGGAGGGGCATGTAGAGGTTGCAGCAGGGACCAGGAGTACAGGTGTCAGATGAGTAGCTGGCAGTGGGAGGGCCTTGCTGCTGTCCTTCTTTTGGTGTGACAACTCTCGGATCATGTGCAGCTACCATAATTGCCCAGAGCTGGGAACTCATGAGGTCCTGGGACCCAAGCAGTATACCAGTGCCTCAGATAGGGGCAGAGGAGTCCTAAAGGTGCTGCCCTGCACTGGGAGTGAAAGAGTGGATATGCTGCCTTGTAGGAGGAAAGGAAGAAGAAAGCACCATGGGATCAGCATGTGCCCTGGAGTCCAGCTGTTTGTTCATTCTGGTGGTCTAGGGTCATAAAAAGCATTGGGGTAATAATAAATAAAAGGAGAGCTTTTTTACCCTTTAAAATAAAATAAAACAGATAGAAACAAACAAGCAAACACACAAAACAAAAACCTTATAGAATGAAGGGATATGTTATTGGATGTAGCTAAATAGATATTAAGTGACTTATACCTGAATATAAAATCAATACAAACCTATAATTTTTCAAATAAAAACTTTAAAATAGGCTAGTTGAGTTTCTATGGCGAGTTGAGTTTCTCTCCATACACAAGGCTAAATCAAAAAGTTATCCTTCAAAGTCATGGAAATTTTTATTTTAAAAAATATCAAATGTGAAGCTATTGTTTCTTGACATAAATTCCATATAGGTCTATATACTTTTAAAGATGATATTTCATCTCACTAACCCATCCCTGACCTCCATTCATCTGCCAATTTGTTGTACTGTGATGGCTTACATGTTACTGGAAGCAATGCCACTGGTATTTTAAATACTAGCGGTGCCGCTTATGGTGGACAGGTTTCAGTGAAGCTTCCAGACTAAAACAAACTAGGAAGAAGGAGATTGAGATCACTTTTGAACAGTTAGTGGCCGGAAACCTTATAATAGCAACAGAACAGTATCTGATATAGCGCCAGAGATGAGCCCTCAGGTTGGAAGGGACTCAAGATACAACTGGGGAAGAATTGCCTCCTCAGAATAGAGTTGACCTTAATAACGTGGATGGAATAAAGTTTTCAGAACCTTCATTTGCTGATGAGGGACAACTCAGACTGTGAAGAAAAAACTGTAAATATCCATTAATAATCAGGACCTGTAATGTAGAAAGTATGAATATAGAAAAATCAAAAGTTGTCCAAAATAAAATGGACATATTTAATCAATAAAAAGTATCCTTAAATTTCCCTAAGCAAATTCTCAAATTTTTATTGGCTGTTTGTATATTTCTCTTGTAAGTATAAATGTATATAAATGCTCAAGTCATTTATACTCAATTTTTATTGATTTGTTCATATTTTTATTGCATAAAGAGGCTTCTAATATATGTGAAAAAGATTAAATTATCTTTTGATTTAATTTTTCCATGAATTTTCTGAAACCCACTCATATGCATATTGAGTCCTGGTGGGCACTGTGGGTTAATGTGCTGGACTGCAGGGTCAGTCTGAACCCCAAGGTTGGCAACTCAAGCTCACCAGCTGCTCCTCAGAAACCCTGTACACAGTTGCAATGAGTCAGAACAAATTTGATGGCATATAACAACAACATACATATACTGGATATAAGGTTTTCTTCTCTTTTTTTGTCCTCAGATAAAGGTAATACGAGTATTTTACTCCCAGTCTCTAATTTCTTTCTTTCTTTCTTTTTTTAAGTTTTTATTGTGAATTATGTGATAGTTTATAAGGGAGAACATTATCTTTACATTCATCCTATCATATTTCCTTTCATTGCAATGATTACAACCCCCTGCTTGCATCATCAAACAACCAAAGGGTACACCCTGCATGCCTGCACACTGGCCATCAGCACACAGCCCCTCTCCCTCCCTGAGTCCAGAGTCCCCAGCCACTACTTCTCTCCACATCATCATCTCTGCCTCCATCCCTGGTGTCACTGCTTCTCTGGTAGGGTCCTGCACTTCTCTTTTCTCCCTTGATGGTTCCAGGGGCCTTCGCTCTTGGACTGCAAAATCAACCACACCACTCCTTTTGTTACAAAACATCTACTGTTACCTTTCCAACACTCACAGACACTCCTGATATCAATCATTCTCTATTGGACCACAAGAATCTTATCCCCATCACTTTTTATCAGCCCTGTACACACAGGTTGGAAAACACTCAGTGGAGATTCAGTCTTTTCTGGTATCCTCTAGAACTATGTTCCCTATTTAAAACTTGTAAGCCAGTCACTTCTTGCCTTTGTGGCACCCCCATTTTGGATAGCCAATGTCTAAGTTACCCATCCTTGTGTACCAAGGAGGTGGGAATGATCCTCAATGTAAAGATTTGTTTACTCCTTTGCCCTACTGCATCCACGAGCATAGGTCAAGCTCATCAAATTGTAGTGGATTACTCTTTTTTTTCTTCTTCTTTCTTCCTCTAGTCATATTCTGGTCATCCAGCCATTGAAGCCAGGTCAGATGGGTACTGTCTGCAAGTGTGGATGTTCTTGTGCATCTCCCATCACTTCATATCAGCTGGACATTTCATACTCTGCTCTAGTCCTCTGGGGCCATGTCTCTGTCCCTGGGTCCAGGAGTCCCCAGGTCTCGTCAAACTGCTGGCCAACCAGGTCTCAATCTAGGTTAACAGGAGTCTACTGAATGTAGTAGGACTTAGCTCACAACTTCATTGCTGTTTTTCCCCCACTTCCCCTATTCGGTGACGAACGTGGTAAGCAGCAAGACCATATGCCTGCTTGTGAATTCCCCTTGAGTTTTAGTCTTGGAAGGGGGTTTGCTTTGAGGGGACCTGACCACTTGCCTTGATGGCTCCTGGGTGAACAACTTGCATGTTTTTGTAGTAGTAATCAGACTGCTATTGTTTTTGATTTTTTCTGCTGGTCTTTCAAGAAGTTATCTTCTGTTCTTCTAGCTGCTCCAGGCTGGTCTGCTTGTCCTTTCAAGTGTAAATTTCCCACCTCAGAACATTCTAGATGGGGATCAGAATTCCACCTATGGTCTTATGCAATGCAAAGGCTCTGCAGGAAGCCTCCTTCCCTGGACAAGTTCTGGCCCCAGTTTAGGTATTCCAATCAGTTAAAGGCTGAAGACAGACTTATAAGATTTCTATGGTGATGTTTCTGGCTATTCCTTTTTTTCTCCTTCAAGTGTCTATTTTATAATAGTAGGTAAGGGAAACCAAGATTCAAAAGACAGCCTAGCATCTTAACATTATTTACCCTCTTTTACCAGTTCAAACCATGCTCCAATCCTTGTATCCCAGAGCCCTGTTATTTCAAGGTTGTGCTTACATCATATTTACCTCTGTCCTATTTAGCCCTTGTAAACCTGCCTAACTATTCTCCCATCCACATTGTTCTTCCTCTCCACTTGTCATTCTGATGTATGCCCCACCCCAGTACCCAGACTATCCTGTGTCTATTCCCTACCCTGAGGTCTACTATGCTGTGTCTATTCCTTACCCTATGTTCATCTTACCCTCCTTCCCCTCACCCCACCCCATGCACCTTGGTAACCTGCAAAGAATATTTTTTTCTACCCTTTAAGTGTTAGTACTTTTTCTTAATCTTTTAGAGCAATGGTCCTATGCAATATTTCTCCTTTTGTGACTGACTGATTTCACTCAGCATAATGTCCTCAAGGTTCATCCATGTTATGCAGTGGCTGGCAACTTCCTTGTTATTCTTCAAGGAAGCATAATATTCCATTGTGTATATATACCAAAGTTTGCTTATCTATTCTTCCATAGATAGGCACTTAGGCTGGCTTTATTTTTTAATATTGTAAATAGGGCTGCTATGGATATTGGTGTATATATATGTATTCATGTTATGGGTCATATTTCTTGTGGACAAATACCAAGTAGAGAAATTGCTGGATCATAAGGTTTCTCTCTTTCTAACCTTCTGAGGAAGACCCATATTGGTTTCCAAAGTGGTTGGACCATTTTGCAATCCCCCCAGCAATGTAGGAGGGTCCCAGTCTCTCCACAACCTCGCCATCATTTATTGTCCTCTACTATTTTGGTCTTTGCTGTTATTGCTGGTGTGAGATGATATCTCATTGTTGTTTTGATTTGCATCTCTCTAATGGCTAGTGGGAAGGAGCTCTGGTAGTGTAATGGTTACAAGTTGGGCTGTGACCCTCAAGGTCAGCAGTTTGAAACTACCAACAGTTCTGCAGGAGAAAGATGAGGCGTTCTGCTCCTGTAAAGATTTACAGCCTTGGAAACCCTGTACAGGGTCGCTATGAGTCAGAACCAACTCCACAGTACTTAACAACAACAACAACAATGGCTAATGGGAGTCCTGGTGTGGTGTTATGGGCTAATGTGTCAGACTGCAAAGTCATTTGTACTGCAAGATCGGTGATTCAAGCTTACCAGCTGCTCATTGGAAACCCTATACAGGGTTGCTATGGGTTGGAATCAATTCGATGGCACTTCACAACAACAACAACAATATGGCTGGTGATCATGAACATTTCTTCATATGTTTGTTGGCTGCCTGGATCTCCTCCTTGATGAGGTGTCTGTTCATGTCCTGTGCCCATTTTTTAATTGGGTTATTTGTCCTTTTCTTGTAGAGGTGTTGTTGTTGTTGTTAGGTACCATCGAGTAGGTACAGACCCATAGTGACCTTATGCACAGCAGAACGAAACACTGCCCGATCCTGGGCCAACATCACTACTGTTGTCATGCTTGAGTCCATCCATGCTGCCACTTGGCCAATCCACCTCATTGGGGATTCTTCCTCTTTTTCTCTGATCCTCCAGCTTACCAAACATGATATCCTTCTCAAGTGACTGGTCCCTCCTAACAATATGTCTGAAGTATGAGAAATGAACTTTAGCCATCTTAGTCTCCAAGAAGCACTCTGGCTACACTTCTTCCAAAATGCATCTGTTGGTTCTTTGGCAGCCTGTGGCACTTTCAGTATTCTCCTCCAACACCATAACTCAAATGAGTCGATTATTCTACTGTCTTCCTTATTTACTGTCCAGCTTTTGCATCCATATGAGGTTATTGAAATGAAAATACCATGGCTTGGGTCAGGCACACCTTAGTCCTCAAGCTGACATCTTTGCTCTTCAACACTTTAAAAAGGTTTTGTGAAGCAGGTTTACCTAATACAGTACATTGTTTGATTTCTTGACTGCTGCTTCCATGAGTGTTGATAGTTGAACCAAGAAGAATGAAGTCCTCGACAACTTCACAATCTTTTCTCTGTTGATAAGAACGTTGTTTATTGATCCATTAGTGGGGATATTTGTTTTCTTTACATTGAGATGTAATCCACACAGAAGGCTGCGCTCTCTGATCTTCATCAGTAAATATTTTAAGTCCTCTACAATTTTAGCAAACAAGGTTGTATCATGATCCACACAATCGAAAGCCTTTGCATAGTCAATAAAGCACAGGTAAACATTTTTCTGATGTTCTTTGCTTTCAGTCAAGATCCATCGGACATAGCAATGATAACTTTCGTTCCCTGGCCTCTTCTGAATCTGGCTTGACCCTCTGGAAGTTCTCTGTCAATGTATACTTGCAGCCATTTCTGTTTTACCTTTAGCAAAACTTTACTTGCATAGGATATCAAAGAGATTATCCAATGATTTCCGCATTCTGTTGGGTCACCTGTCTTTGGAATGGGCACAAATATGGATCTCTTCCCAGTGGTCCAGATAGTTGTCTTCCAAATTTCTTGGCAGAGATGAGTGAGTGCCTCTTGTGCTACCTCACTTTTTTTAAAGATTTCAATTTTTATTCCATCAATTCCAGGTGCCTTGTTCTTTGCCTATTCCTTCAATGCACCTTGGACTTCCTCCTTCAGTATCATTGGCTCTTGATCATATGCTACCTCTAGAAATGGCTGAACATTAACCATTTTCTTTTGGTACAGTGACTCTGTGTATTCCTTCCATCTTTTCTTGATGCTTCCTGCATTATTCAATGATTTTCCCAGAGAATCTTTCAGTAATGGAAGTCAAGGCTTGATTTTTTTCTTCAGTTCCTCCAGCTTGAGAAATGCTGAGAATGTTCTTCTTTTTTTGGTTTGCTGATTCCAGATTGTTGCACATTTTGTTGTAATATTTGGCTTTTATCTTCTCAGGCTGATCTTTGAAATTTTCTGTTCAGCTCTTGGATCTCCTCATTTCTTCCATTTGCTTTAGCATCTCTACACTGAGGAGCTCTGGTAGCGTAGTGGTTACGAATCGGGCTGCGAACCTTAGGGTCAGCGGATCGAAACTACCAGCCGCTCTGCGGGAGAAAGATGAGGCTTTCTACTCCCGTAAAGATTTACACCCTCGGAAACCCTGTACAGGGTCGCTATGGGTCGGACCCGACTCGATGGCACTTAACAACAACAACAACAACACTGGAGAGCAAGTTTCAATGTCTCTTCTGGCATCCATTTTGACCTTTTCCTTCATTCTTATGTTCTCAATGACTTTTTGCTTTCTTCCTGTATGATGTTCTTGATGTCATTCCACAACTCTTCTGGTCTTCAGTCTTTAGTGTTTAATGTATTAAATCTGTTCTTCAGATCATCTCTGAATTCAGGTGGGATATATTCAAAGCCCTATTTTGGCTCTCATGGACTTGTTTTCATTTTCTTTAGCTTCAGTTTGAATTTGCATATGAGTAATTGATGGTCTCTTCCACAGTCTGCCTCTGGCCCTTTTATCACTGATGATATGGAGCTTTTCCACCATCTCTTTCCACAGATGTAGTCAATTTGATTTCTATGTATTCCATCTGGTGATGTCCATGTGTTGTAGGCTCCTATATATTTTGGAAATTAGTCCCTTGTCTGATGTGTCATTGCAAAATATTTTTTTTCCCACTCTGTGGGCTTCCTTTTTGTTCTTTTGTTGATGTGTTTTGATGCACATCAGTTTTTAATTTTTAGTATGTCCCATTCATCTATTTTATCTTCTTTTGTTTGGTAGTCTGTTTATGCCCTGGATTAGAGCCCTCACATTTGTCCCTTTTTTTTTTTCATTGATGGCCTTTAAAATTCTGGGATTCACATTTAGGTCTTTAAAACATGTTGAGTTGGTTTTTGTATATGGTGTGAGATAAAGGTCTTGTTTCAATCTTTTGTATATAGCTTTTGAGTTCTGCCCGCACCATCTATTGAAGAGACTATCTCCTTCCCATGCAAATATACTTAGGTATTTTACTGAAAATCAGTTGGCTGTGTGTGGATGTGTTAATTTCTGGATTCTCAATTCTGTTCCAGTGTTCAATATATCTTTCATTGTACCAGTACCAGGCTATTTTGACCACTGTTGCCATGTAGTAAATTTTGAAATCAGGGAGTGACAGGCTTCTCACCTTGTGCTTCTTCTTAAGCAGTGCTTTGCTTGTCATTGGTCTCTTTCCTTTCCATATAAATTTTGTAATTGTTTTTTTCCCATCTCTTTGAAGAATGTCGTTTGAATCTGGATTGGGATTGCATTATATGTGTAAACTTCTTTGGGCAGTATTGACATTTTCACAAGGTTACATCTTCCTATCCAGGAGCATGGTATAGTCTTCCATTTTTGTAAGTCTCTTTTGGGTTCTTGTAGTATTGTTTTGTATTTTTCTTTGTATAGGTTCTTTGTTTCTCTGGTTACATTTATTCCTAGATATTTTGTCCTTTGGGTAGCTATTGTAAATGGTATTGCCTTCCTAATGTCCTTTTCAGCACTGCCATTGTTACTATGCAGGAATCCCACTGATTTTTGTATGTTGATCTTATACCCTGCCACTTTGCTGAATTTTCCATTGAGGTCTAGTAGCTTTTTTACTGAGGCTTTGGGGTTTTCTATGTATAGGATCATATCGTCTGCAAATAAGGAGAGTTTTATTTCTTCTTTGCCATTTTGGATGCCTTTAATTTCCCTATCTTGCCATATGCTCTTGCTAAGACTTCCAGCAAAATATTGAATAGCAGTGGTGACAAAAGACATCCTTGTCTGATACCTATTCACAAAGCAAAAGCTTTCAGTTTCTCTTCTTTGATAGTAATGTAGGCTGTTGGTTTTGTATATATGTTCTTAATTATGTTGATGAATTTCCCTTCAATTCCTACTTTGTTGTGTGTTTTTATCGGGAATGGATGTTGGATTTTATCAAATGCCTTTTCTGCATCAATCGATATGGTGCTGTGGTTCGTTTCTCTTTTCTTATTTATAATATGGATTACAATGATTGTTTTTCTAATGTTTGACCATCCTTGCATCCCTGATACGAATCCCACTTGGTCAGAATGTATTTATTTATTTATTTATGCTGCTGGACTCTATTTGCTAGGATTTTGTTGAGAATTTTTGCATTGATGTTCATAAGGGATATTGATCTATAAATTTCTTTCTTAGTGATGTCCTTCCATGGTTTTGGCATGAAGGTTATGCTTGCTTCATAGAATGTATTATGAAAATTTCCATCCTCTTCTATATTCTGGAATAATTTGAGTAGAACTGGTGATAGCTCTTCCCTGAATGTTTTGTAGAACATACCAGTGAAGCGATCTGGACATGGGCTTCTTTTGGTTGGGAGTTTTTTGATGACCTGATCAATTTCTTCTTATATTATGGGTCTGTTCAAGTCTTCTACTTCACTCTGTGTAAGTTTAGGTAGGTTGTGTTTTTCTAAAAATGTATCCATCTCTTCTAAGATTTCAAATTTGTTGCAGTACAGCTTTTCATAGTATTCTGTTATTATCCTTTTGATTTCCTTTGGTTCCATTGTGACATTGTCCATGTGGTTTGTAATGTGTGTTATTTGTGTCTTCTCCCTCTTTTCTTTTGTTAGGTTTGCCAATGGTTTGTCAATTTTACTAATCCTTTCAAAGAACCAGCTTCTTGTCATATTCATTCTTTCTATAGATTTTTTGTTTTCTATCTCATTTATTTCTGCTCTGTTCTTTATTATTTCTTTTCTTTTGGTGACTGTAGATTCCCTCTGTTGGTCTGTTTCTAATGGCTTGAGATGCCTTGTTAATGTGTTCATTTTGGTTCTTTCTTCTTTTTGGATGTGTGTATTTATCGCAATAAATTGTCTTCTCAGCACCACTTTTGCCTTGTCCCAAAGATTTTTGTATATTATATTTTCAATCTTGTTTGTTTCTAGGAACTTTCTGAATTCACATTTAATTTCTTTTATTATCCAATTGATTTTCAGCAGGGTGTTACTCAGTTTGCATATATTCAACTTTATTTCCTTGGTCTTATTGTTAATTTCTAATTTTATGGCATTTGCATTTTAAAAGATGCTTTGTAGTATTTTGATGTTTACAAATGTATGGAGGCTCCCTTTGTGACCTAACACATGGTCAATTCTGGAGAATGTTCCATGTGCACTTGGAAACAATGTGTATTATGTTGTTTGGGTTGAATGTTCTATACATATCTATGATATTAAGTTGGTTGATAGTGCTGATTAGTTCCTCTGTAACTTTGTTCAGTTTCTTTCTGGTTGTTCTCTCCCTTTTTGAAAGTGGTGTATTAAAATTTCCCACTATAATTGTAGATTTATCTATTTCTTTCTTCAATTCTTGTAGGATTTGCTTTATATATCTTGGTGCTTTTTCATTGGGAGCATAGATATTAATTATGGTTATGTCGTCTTGCTCAATTGACCCTTCATTCATGAGATAGTGTCCTTCTTTATCTCTTATGCTGGTTTTTGCCTTAAAGTTTATTTTATCAGAGATTAGTATTGCCACTCCTGATTGTTTATTATTGCAGTTAGCTTGGTATATTTTTTCTATCCTTTGACTTTTAGTCTATTTTTGTCTTGTCTGTAAGCTGTGTGTCTTGCAGGCAGCATATTGAAGGGTCTTGTTTTCTTATCCAGTTTCTGTCTCTTCACTGTTGCATTTAATTCACTGACATTCAGTGTAATTATCAATAGGTATGAATTAACTGCTGTCATGATGTTAAATTTTTGTGGTGCCCTTCATTCCTTTGTTCTGCAGGCCTTCTTGTGCTAACTTCATGTTTTTTGTGCTATTTCTTGTTGGGTTCATCTTAGTTCTAATGTTTCCTTGTTCTACTTGGTTCTTCATTTTCATGGTAAGTTGTGAAGTATTCATTTTCTTTGGAGTTACCCTATAGTATATCGTTTCCCCTGCATTTAAGACAGTCTATTGTATCCTGCAATCTTCTTGACCTCCTCACCACCTGGATTTCTGTTCCTATATTTTCCCCTTCTTTGACATTGTTAATATTTTGATCTTTGATTGGCCTCATAGGTCCTCAGAATTCATTGTTATAATTGTGTTCTGTTCTGAACTCTGCTGTCTACTGAGTTCCAGGTGGTGTTGCCACGTCTGTCAATCTTTGATTGTTGTCTGTGCTTGCTGGTTTTCATTCCCAAAACTCCCTTTAGGATGTTTTGAAGTGCTGGATTGACTTTGACAAACTCTCTTAGCTTCTGTTTATCCTGGAATGTTTTGATTGCACTATCATATTTGATTGACAGTTTTGCTGGATAGATGATTCTTAGTTGGCAGGGTTTGTTTTTTTCTTTTTTTTTCTTTTAGGGTTTTATATACGTCTTCCCTTTGCCTTCTTGTCTCATGGTTTCTGCTGAGAAGTTAGAACTTAATCTGATTTGCTTGCCTTTGTAGGTAACACTTCTCTTTTCCCTGGCTGCTTTTAGGATTCTCTCCTTGTCTTTGATTTTGTCAAGCTTGATTATGATATGTCTTGGTGATCTTCTTCTGGGGTCTATCCTTCCTCTGGTTCGTTCAGTTTCTTGAATGTTTATCTTCTCATCCTTCAAGATGTTAGGCAAATATTTATCCAGTAGTTCCTCAAATATCTCCTCTGTGCACATCTGTGATTCTTCCTGTTCTGGAATGCCAATAATTCTTACGTTATTCCTCTTCATGTTAGCCAGCATGAATCCTAGACTCTCTTCCGATTTTTTTATCCTTTTTTTTGATCCTTGCTCTTCTATCTTTGCAGTAATGAGAGATTTTTCTACCAACTTGCTGGTTCTAGTTTCCATCTCTTCAATTCTACTCCTTTGCCCTTTCAGTGTATTGTCCATTTCTGATATTTTATTATTAATCATCTGGACATATTTTTGCACATTTTGAATTGTTTCCAATGCTGTATCTATCTTGTTTGATTGATCTTCTAGCACTTTCCTGACTTCTTCCTTATTTTCCTCCACCCCTTTTAGGAGCATTTGAGTTTGTTTCTATATTATTATTCTTAATTCCTTCTGAGGCATACCAAAAGCCTGTTCTTGTACTGGAAAGTCTGTGTCTACCTCCAGCTCATTTGTCTCAGTTACTCTTTTCTGGTTTTTGACATGTGTTGAGATCTTTTGTTGTATTTTCTTGTGCATTTTAAGTGGTTAGGTGGGTTTTTAATGCTTAAATGGATGTATGTTGCTGTGTTGTTAAGATTACTGAGTGTCTCCTTGTGGAGATCTGGAGATCTCGAGATAGGCATCTGTTTTCAAGTGTAATGCCTAGCAGCTGGTATTGGCTCTTGTATAGATGGTGGATATTACAGGTATGCTTGTATCTTGGCTGTATGAGCACAGTTGCTGTCTATTCTTGAGTAAGGTAGATGGAGAAAGCTCCCATCCCCAGGAAATGAGTGAAACCAAAAGGACCAAAGCCAGAAACAATTTAAAAACAGAGTCAATAAAACCACCAATCAAAAACAAAAATAAAATCATAATCAACTGTCCAGTAGACTTTGATGTGCATGCAGAGATAAAGGACCCCACCCAGGTAAACTTTAGGCCTGCGTCCCAGAGTCAGAAGTCATAAGAATCAGCCTACAGTACCAATGGGGCTCTCAGGAACCTCCTCTCTGTACCATGGGAAGAATATGGGTGCAATGCTAGACCCATTTGGGGGTGTGATCTGCCCACCTGAAGGCATCTGGGCTGGACAGTAAGGGTGTGATTGGGAAGAAGAGGAAAGATAAGTGAAAAATGAAAAATTGGTCACACCTCTCCCTCCAGATGCAGCTCCGTGGCTTCCAGCGTGGTGTTACCGCCTCCGCTTGCCTGTGGCCCCCACCCTCCAATCTCAGTCCAGGCCATCCAGAACCATTCAGAAATCACCATAGTTTCCTTCCACAGTTAGACTTCTTTGCAGGTGGGCATGGGAAACCGGCGCCTGGAGCCTTATACAAGATCTGTTAGTAACGCTGCTGCTGCTCTGTGGAAGCTCCTTCTCTGTTTTTTTCCACACCTCCAAAGAGGAGCTTTTCCTATCTGGATCTCTTTCACCCACCCCCAAAATGGAAGTTTCGAATTTCTTTTTAAATATGTCTTTTGACACGCAAAAATTTATAATGATTTTTATAATAATTAATTTTTTTCTTATAATTTATACCTTTGTGTTCTCAGACATCTGCCTACTAACAGATTATAAGACTTTTATAACTTTATAAATTTAACTTTTATTTTGAATATTTCTTCTTCTTCTCCTCATATGCTTTTGTTTATTGCATAAGAAAATTATCAGGCTTACTTTGATATATACATACATAGCTACATATGTAGTCCTTCAGACACCATTAAAACCTCACTGTGTTTAGTGTAGTCTAGCAGACTTCTTGTGCCTATGACAGGATTTCTTCTGTATCTGTTCATGTCCAGACTCAAAAATGCGTCAAGCAATGAGTGATCTCTGTTCCACTTAGTAAGGGCTCATTGCTTTAGGCAAGTTAGTTCCTTTAGATGTCAATCTGCTCATAGCTTCCTGAAGTCTCAAATAATTAACATTTTATTTATTTATGTTTTTTGTTTATTTATTTTTTTAGTTATTGCATTGGAAGTAACAGTATAAGTGGAAATGGAACTCCTCAATACAATTTTAAGTTTCATTTTAAAATATTTTGCCCTATGTTCTACATAACTACAGTGAGGAGGTATGTCGGGGTGTCTATTCTACAATATTCCTGCAAAGGAAGCCATCTCATTGTCTCTAGTGTCGTGATTATTTCTGTTTTTTTCACCACCTTGTGCCCTGATACTGGAGAAAAATAAGCCTTCCATAAATAATCAAAGAGAAACTAGTATATTGTCTGGACATTGTATCAAAATGGATTGAATTTCCAAGTCTCTCTAATTTCTGCATTTTCTTTTTCTGGGCACACACAATTACAAATATATTTTATCACAAGGAAAACTGCCACAAGTAATAGCTTGAACTTAGAGATGGCTTATGTATGATTCCAGAGTCAACTTCCATCTAATTTTTCAGAAAGGTAAAAACAAAGTATTATCCAGTGAGCTAAATTCTCAGCAGGGGAACATTTTTTTAAGCTGGTTGCCATGGTAATTCAATTCCTGCATGCAATTCCCACTCAACTTAGCTTGATGGCATTTGGGCTGAGTAATGAAATAGAAGAACAGGACTGATAATTTTACTTGCTTTCAAAATAGCCACAATTAGAAATGTACATCTTTCATTTCTTCTATTTATTCTCCCTTCATAGCTTTCACTATGCAAAGGTTTCTAACTTTTCAACTATTATAAAAATATATATGGCAAAATCATTGTAAATTCTTTTCCATCAAGATTTAATAGTAGATTAGTCAGGACCTTCATTTGCTGATAGGCACAACTCAAAATGAAGAGAAGCAGCTGTAAACATCCATTAATAATCAGAACATGGAGTGTACGAAGTATGCATCTAGGAAAATTGAAAATTGTCAAAAGTTAAATGGCACACATAAACATTGATATCCTAGGCATTAATGAGTTGACATGGATGGTATTGGCCATTGTGAATCTGACAATCACATGGTTTACTGTGCCAGGAATGACAGATTGAACACAAATGGTGTCCCATTCATCATCAAAAAGAACTTATCAAGATTGGTCTTAAAGTACAGTGCTGCCTGTGATAAGATAATATCTATACTCTTACATGGAAGACCAGTTAATCTTATTCAAATTTGCACACCAACCACTAAAGCCAGTAATGATGAAACTGTAGAAATATAGTGTTTTCAGTCTGAAATTGATCAAACATGCAATCAAGATGTATTGATAATTGTTGGCAACTAGAATGCAAAGGCTGGGAATAAAGAGGAAGGATCAGTAGTTGGAAAATATAGCCTTGGTGAAAGAAATGATGCTGACTATATCATGACAGAAGTTTGCAAGACCAATGACTTCTTCATTGTAAATACCTTATTTAAACAACATAAAAGACAACTATACACATGGACCTCACCAGATGGAATACACAGAAATCAAATTGACAACATCTATGGAAAGAGACGGTGGAAAAGTTCTATATCATAAGCCAAAACAAAGCCAGGGGAAGACTGTGGAACAATTCCCCATATGCAAGTTCAGATTAAAGGTGAAGAACAGTAAAACAAGTACACAAGAGCCAAAATATTACCTGGAATATATCCCACCTAAATTTAGAGATCATCTGAAGATCAATCAAAAATTTCAAAGTTTTTGTGCGTGATCTTCGACAAAGTCTTTCACTTTAAGCCATATATTTATATTTCACGCAAAAAATTTTAAATAATAATTTTACACATTGCTTTAAGCAAGAATAAGCTCAAATATATCTAGACAAGTAACAAACACAAGAAAGCATGTTCTTGTCATTATAGATGACATTGTGATGCATAGAAGTATGGTTTTTTTTTTAGTTCTTACCCTAAATCTCTGGTAGCATAGTGCTTATCAGTCGGGCTGCTAATCTCAAAGTTAGCAGGTTGAAACTACCAGTTGTTCCACTTGAGAAAGATGAGACTTTCTGCTCCTGTAAAGATTTACAGCTTTGGAAACCCTATTCAGGGTCCCTGAGAGTCAGGACCAACTCCATGGCACACCACCACTACCAGCACAACGATTCACATCTTTAAACAAACATTGTGGTGAAATTCTTTGTTTAGCAGAATAAGTAGGTGAGTGAGGGGATATGCCAATGTAGCCAATATAGAATACAAAGAAGGAAATTATCCACATTAAATTATGGTCTGCCAAGATACTTCTTACTGGTTCTCACACTATGTACCACAATGCTCATGAAAATTTTGGATTTATCTATTCCAATTAGCTAAATTTTCACTGATTGATGGGATTCTTTAATTTATGACTGTATATGGACAACTAACATATTAATTTTCAATTAATAAAGCCATACTAAGGAATTAGATTAACAGAAATATTCTAGAATTTACTTTAAAAATATTAATCTTATTACAAATATTATTCAATGTTTTCTGTTATAAAATTCTGTTTTTTATAAATATAATTCATTTCCTTAACAAATGAATAAGAATATAGCCAGAGTTGTTGACAAGTGGAGTTTTGTTTTTATTTTTGGTTGTATACGTTTTCTGATTCAGTTTCCATTTATTTCAGATTCCATTGATTTGTGTTCCAGATTGTTCTTGTACTATTCAGTGCACACTGGAATAGATTGTTCTCTTCCCTTAGGCCCTTTATTCTACTTGAGGAAGGTTCTTACTCATTTACTTATTGTGAATTTCTATGAAGATTAGGTCTGTTCAGTATGTTCTAGAAAATGTTTTTGGTTATATGTTAACTCTGAAAAGAGATATTTCCTTTTTGTTGTTGTTCTGTACTGATTCTTCATTCTGTTTATGTCCTATGTTGGGATATGATATATTCACGATACAATATACTGTTACTTTTGGCCAGGAAAGCCACCTATAAATTTGGTCTCAAGATGAAAAAAATAACCCTTTGTACTTTTCAGTACAAAAGTATTTATCTTTGCAAACAGTGTGTCATGGATTGATTTGTAGTTTAACCACTTTTGCCTTTGATGGTGTGCGCTGTATCAGGACCTAGAGTCATTTTAAGGAATGAAGAGGCATATGTGTTACAGTGTCAAAAATGTGTGTGTCCATCTCAGCATTCTCTTCTGACCCCTATGTATGCATTTAGTTTTCTTTCTACCTTCAATCTTATGTCTCTACAAAAGCTAAGTGATTCCTCCAGTTACAAATAAAACATCAGTGTGCAATATTCTTATTTGTCTATTCCTGCTTCTTATTTTTATTTTTTCATTCATTAGATGTGTCACTGGGATTGTCTTGATGAAAACCATATAGATTGAGGGAGCACCAAAAAGTTCCTGGAAAATGGAATTAAAAGATAATGGAGTTTTCCTTGAGCTTTTCAAAGCCACTTTGTGTATGTTCAATACTTAACATATGCTTTTCTTTCAAATCCCTTTCAATTCTGGATTCCCTATGTGACTGCCATCAGCTGACTACTTAGTAACTCAGGTTCAAGTGCTCAGTGAACTTTGGTATTTTTCCTAAATGCCATTAGGTTTTCATTTCTGTTTTTATATTATTTGTCATATCTATTTTTGTCTTTCACATTGTTATCACGGTTTCTTGCAGAACTTTATAACATTTTGCTGGACTCTTTCATTTCTTCTTAATCTTTTGTCTTGCTTCTACTTTACTTTATCATAGATGTTTCTATAAGAGCATATTACCAAAGCACAATTCTAATTATGTTTCATTCTTTCTGAAAAATACTACATGACTTCCTATTTTCTATTCTAGTGGTCAGCAAACTTTTTCTGTAAAATATCAAATAAGAAATCTTTTAGACTTAGTGGTGCAAGTGACCTTTTAGGCAACTATTCAAATTAGAAAAAGTGTGGGGCAGGATTGTATTCTTTCAGCATACTTATTCAACATGTATGCTGAGCACATAATCTGAGGAACTGGATTATATGAAGAAAAATGTGGCATCAGGATTGAAGGAAGACTAATGAACAATCTGCTATATGTGGATGGTACAACCTTGCTTGCTGAAAGTAAAGAGAACTTAAAATACTTACTGATGAAGATCAAAGACCATGGCCTTCCGTATGGATTGCATCTCAATGTAAAGAAAACAAAAGTTCTCACCACTGGACCAATAAACAACATTCTTATCAATGGAGAAAAGATTGAAATTATCAAAGACTTTGTTTTTCTTGGATCAACCATCAGCACTCATGGAAGCAGCAGCCCAGAAATCAAAAGACATATTGCATTAGGTGAATATGCTGCACAAGAGCTTTTTAAAGTGTTGAAGAGCAAAGATGTCAGCTTGAGGACTAAGGACCCAAGCCACGATATTTTCAATAACCACATATGCATGCGAAAGCTGGACAGTGAATAGGGAAGATCATAGAAGAATTGATGCATTTGAGTTATGATGTTGGAGGAGAATATTGCAAGTACCATGGGCTGCCCAAAGAACAAACATCTGTGTTGGAAGAAGTGTAGCCAGAGTGCTCCTTGGAAGCCAGGATGGCCAAACTTCATCTCTTATACTTTGGACATATTGTCAGGAGGGACCAGTCACTGGAGAGGGATATCATGTTTGGTAAGGTGGAGGCTCAGAGCCAAAGAGGGAAACCCCAGAGAGATGGATTGGTAGAGTGATAGCATCAATAGGCTCAAGCATGGAAACAATTGTGAAGTTGGTCCAGGACCGGGCAGTGTTTCACTCTGTTGTGCACAGGGTCGCTGTGAGTCTGCATTGACTCAATGGCACCTAACAACAATGACAACTCAAATCTACCATTTTAGAGTTAAAGCAGTTATAGACAATATAAAAATGAATAGACATGTCTGTACTCCAGTAAAATTTTATTTATAAAATCTAGCAAGACAGATTTGGCCAGAAGCTCGAATTTTTCTCCACAAAAATAGCCCAAAGTAATTTATCATATTCTAGATTTGTTTTTGTCAAGGACTTCATTCTTCTTGGATCAACTATCAACACTTATGGAAGCAGCAGTAAAGAAATCAAATGATGTATTGCATTAGGCAAATCTGCTGCACAAGACCTTTTTAAAGTGCTAAAGATCGAAGATATCAGCTTGAGGGCTAAAGTGCGCCTGACCCAAGCCATGGTATTTTCAATCACCTCATATGCATGTGAAATCTGGACAGTGAATAAGGAAGACCGTAGAAGAACTGATGCTTTTTAGTTATGGTGTTAGAGGAGAATATTGTAAGTGCCATTGGCTGCCAAAAGAACCAACAGATCTGTGTTGTAAGAAGTGCAGCCAGAGAGTTTCTTGGAGGCAGGTTTGGTCAAACTTCGTCTCTCATACTTTGGACATACTGTCAGAAGGGGCCAGTCACTGGAGAAGGATATCATGTTTGGTAAGGTGGAGGGTCAGAGAAAAAGAGGAAGACCCCCAGCGAGATGGATTGGCAAAGTGGCAGCATCAATGGACTCAAGCATGGCAACAAGTTGTGAGGTTGGCCCAGGATTGGACAGTGTTTCATTCTGCTGTGCATAGGTTCACTCTGATTCCATACTGACTCGATGGCATCTAACAACAACAACATCTTCACATTTAATACACACAGTTCATTCTTCCCCATTATATATTTTAATACTGTTACTATGGAGTAAAACTGAACATTGAGGCACATGTGAACTATCTAATATTTTTCTCTTATAAAACATTATGTAATATTCATTAATTTACATGTATCATGTCCCCTTTTGGACTGCATAGCCCAAGAAAAACAAGGATTTAATAAGTATTATATGAGTGAATACAAATATGTTTTTTTTTCCCCTTATAGAAATGATGTCATCATGTGGATTATTTTTCACCAATGATGTGATTACCAAGACAAAAGCTCAGCACTATATAGTCTTTCTTCATTTAATAAAAAATATTTATGAAATATCCATTTGTGCACCCAGACTTAAGAGTTACTAACCCACCAATGAGGTCCCTGTTTTCATAGATGACCTCATGGTGACAAAGAAGGAAAAATGCATACATACATATGTAATATCAGGTAGTAATATGTGCTATGAATTATATTCTTAAAATTAGAGAACCTGTTAATTTTATATACATATTATATACATGCTTTATAGCACATCTCACTGTCTAATATTATAAATGTATGTAAGCATTTCTTTTTCTATCAGCCAGTTATCACCCTGAAGTCATATGTCTGTCTGTCTATCTATCTATCTATCTATCTATCTATCTATCTATCTATCTATCTATCTATCTATCTATCTATCTTTCTGGTGTAGTATTGTGGGTTAATGTGCTGAACTGAAAGTCAGTTTGAACTGCAAGATTGGCAGTTCAAGCTCACCAGCTGATCCTCAGAAACCCTATACAGGGTCCCTGTGGGAAAGAACCGACTTCACAGCATTTAACAACAACGACATAAGTGCCATTAAGTTGGTTTCGATTCATAGTGACCCTGTGTAAGGTTTCCTATGAGGAGCTGGTTGGTATGAACTGCCAACCTTGTGGTTTGCAGTTGTTGTTAAGTGTCATCTAGTCAGTTCCAACTCATAATGGCCCTGTATCATATTTCCCTGGACCAGCTGATAGTTTTGAACCACTGACCTTGAAGTTACCAGTCCAGTTCTTATCCTATATAGTGCTACACATACATACACGCGAGAGAGAATCAGAGACAGAAACAGAGATACAGAGAGAGAGTACCGATGTGGAGCTGTAAGATAAGCATTGGACTGCTAACCACAATATGGGCAGTTCAAACACACCAGCCACTACTCAGAAACCTTATAAAGCATCACTATGAATCCTATTTCAATGACACTTAAAAACACTACTGGTGTGGTGTTGCAGGATAAGCACTGGACCTTAAGGTCAGTTTGAACTGTAAGGTTGGTGGTTCAAACTCACCAGCTGATCCTCAGAAACCCTATGCAGGGTTGCTAAGAATCAGAACCAGCTTGATGGCATTTAACAACAGCAAAATATATACAAAGATTTGATATACTGAGTGACTAAGTTGTCTATCTTGAGACTGGATGATTTTAGAAGGCCTCTCTGAAAACACGACTCTAGCTTAAAATCTGTTAAATAAGGATGAATGAGATATTCATACATTTGCAAAATGAGGATTCTAGGAAGAGGAAACTGATGAGAATAAACCTGATATATTTGGAGAAAAGGAAGAAAGCTAGGCTACTTTCATTTCTTGGAACAAAATGTATATATATATGTGGTTAGGTTTCATCGAGTTGCTTATGACTCATAATGACTGTATAGGATTTTCTTAGGCTGTAGATTATGATGCAGGAAGCCTCATCTTTCTTCCAAGATATCTAGCTATTGCGAGACACATAGAGAAAAATAGGTATAGATATAGACAGAAGTATAGATATATAGATATATTCTATAGAGGAAGTGATGCTACTGAGATTGTCTCACAGACAGAATGCACAAAGTAGAAAACATGCTTATAAGCATGGGTTAATAGTCTAGTAAAACACCAGGTAGAAATTGAAAAGGAGGTTGTTGTTTTTTTGGTGTTAGTATATGCACATTATTATGATGAGTTTTGTTGTTTTTGTTAAGTGCCAACTCACATGGACCGTCTACAGTGTTTCCAAGGAACAGCTAGTGGGTTTGAACTGCCAATCTTGTGGTTCGCAGTCCAGTGCTTATCTGGCAGCATTACACCAGTAGTCCTAGGATGAGCTTTGTTGTTGTTGTTAACTGCTGTTGAATAGGCTCTGACTCATGGCAACCCTGTATAGGGTTTCCAAGGAGCAGCTGATAAGTTTGAACCACAAACCTCATGATTCAAACCGACCCTGCAGTCGTGTGCTTATCGTACAGTGCCAAATTAGGATGAGCTTTAGGAAAAGTATAATACAGAGTTGGAACCAAGAAGAGTACGTATTAAGGAGTATCAAGATGGCTAAAGAAAGTACAAAAAATTTGGGTACTTGTAGTGTAAGTATCGTATATTAGTTCAAGAATCCATAAAGGATTCTTGCTTATCTTTTATTATACCATTTGGGCAAAGTCCTCTCTTAGGAAGCAATCCAGCTTCACTAGGGACTTAAGAATCTGATAGTTTTTTTTGTTTTGTTTTAGTTTTTTCCCCTTTTCATCTTTAATGTTAGGTTCAGGGTTATCTTAAAACCTTGGTATTTCCAACACAGAGAATAATAGTGAGAAAAGGTTTGAAGTTGACATCCTTCTAATCCAGGGAAAATTTCCAGGGAAATTTTATTCTCGCAAAAGCAAACCATGAAACTTAAATAATTTAATAACATTGTAAAAGCCAGAATTTGTCCATCTTTAGAGTTTCACCTTTCTTTCTTTCTGATCATCTCTTGAGGTATTTTCAGAGAAGTTATGCTAAATGTGGAACATGTGTTCCAGAGATGAATCCTAGGCAGAAATTAGTATGGTCGGTTGTTGTGATTTTCTGCACTAAGGTGACTTCTGAGAGAAAAGTATGACTGTGAGGTTCCTGGTGGTCTTTCTTTTGTCAGGAATGTTTTTACCTCCCACTGCTCTTGAGCTCAGCATGAAGAATATGAACAAACATCAAGCATTGTAACTTGTTGATTTCTTTTCTACTCTTTGGCATTGTTGTTAAGTGACTCATAGTGCCCCTGTATAGGGTTTCCAAGGAATGGCAGGGGAGCTTGAACCACTGACCTTGCAGTTCCAACCAACTTTGTAGCCCAACGCATTAATCCACAGCGCCACACCAGTATTCTGTTTCTACTGATAATGACCCTATAAAGTGTTTCAAGGAGTAGATTGTGAGATTGAACCAACTACTTGTGGTTCGAGCCAACATTGCAGTCTAGCACATTAACCCACAGAGCCACACCAGGGCTCTTATTGACATAGTGAAATTTATGTATTCGATATCTATATGTATGTATGTATGTGTCTGTCTGTCTATCTATCTCTATCTATCTATCTATCTATCTATCTATCTATCTATCTATCTATCTATCTATCCATTCATTCACACACTCACTCATCTATACCTACCTACCTATCTATTGTTGTTAAGTGCTATTGAACCAGTTTGACTTATAATGATCCTGTATAGGGTTTCCAAGGAGCTTCTATTGATCTACGGCAGTAAAGCAAAGTACGTCTTTCTGTGTATTTGTTCATGGAGGTTAGGGATTGGAAGTAAGAATATTTACTATCCTGTTCTTCTGCTTGGGAGTGCAGGGACTCCATACTCCATAAGCACTAGACTGTGAATGACAAGGTCTGCAGTTCGAGCCTGCCAGCTGCTCATCCAGGGAAAGAAAATTTTTTCTGCTCCCACAAAGATTTGAAGCCTTGGAAACCATATACAGAGTCTCTATGTGTTGATGAATTGATGCATTTGAGTTATGGTGTTGGAGAAGAATATTGAAAGTTCCATGGGCTGCCAAAAGAATAAACAGATTTGTGTTGGAAGAAGTGCAGCCAGAGTGCTTCTTGGAGGCCAGGGTGGCCAAACTTCATCTCTCATACTTCAGACATATTA
>NW_006408593.1:2530453-2540771 GCF_000296735.1 Chrysochloris asiatica | reverse complement strand
TTTTAGGAGGGCTCAGTCATCTGTTTTGTCTTCTGCTGTTGGTATGTTTTCAGTTACATTTTAGAGTGTATTTATGCCATGTATTGTTGTTGTTGTTAAGTGCCATCAAGACGGTTACGATGCATAGCGACCCTGTATACAGTTTCCAAAGAGCAGCTGTTGGGTTTGAATTGGTGACCTTGTGGTTCACAGTCCATTTCTGATCCTACAATGCCACAGTGAGAATCCATATGGCTTGTATTGTTGTTGTTGTTAAATGCTGTCGAGTCAGTTCCGACCCATAGTGACCCTTTATAGGGTTTCCAAGGAATGACCCTGCAATTTGTCCTTATTTTTACATTGATGGTCTTTATAGTTTTAGGTTTTACATTTGGATCATTGATCCATTGTGATTTCATTTTCATATATATATATATATGTGTGTGTGTGTGTGTGTGTGTGTGTGTGTGTGTGGGCATGTGTGTGTGTGTAAATATATATACATATACGTATATATACACATATATATGGTTTGAGATATAGATTCTGTTATGTTTTTCTGCAAATGGGAATCAAGTTTGCCAGCATCTTTTGTTATAGACATGATCTCTTCCCCATTTTATAAATTTTTGACACTTTGTCAAAGATCAGCTCTCCTTAAGTGGATGAATTTACTTCTGGATTCTCAATTCTGTTTCATTGGTGTGTGTTTGTGCAAGTACCAGACTATATTGACTACTCTGCTGTGTGGTAGATTTTGACATCAGGGTGATGAGGCCTCCTGCTTTGTTGTTCTTCTGCAATGCTTTGCTTATCTGGAACATGTTTCCTTCCCATACAAACAGTCATGGAAACAGCAGTCAAGATATCAAAAGACGCATTACACTGGGCAAACCTACTCCCCAAGACCTCTTTAAAATGTTGAAGAACAAAGATGTCAGTTTGAAGACTAAGGTGCACCTGACCCAAGCCATGGTATTTTCAATAACCTCGTATGCATGTGTAGTTGGGAGACCTTTGAAAATTGATGCAGTTGAGTTATGGTGTTGGAGAAGAAGATTGAAAATACCAATATTGAGAGTCAAAAGAACAAACAGATCTGTGTTGGAAGAAGAACACTCAGTGTTCTCCTTGGAAGCCAAGATGGTCAGATTTCATCTCTTATACTTCAGATATATTGCCAGAAGAAGGTTAATCATGTTTGGTAAAGTGGAGGATCAGAAAAAAAGAGGAAGATCCTAAATAAGATGGACTGGCACAGTGACAGCAGCAATGGGCTCAAGCGTAGCAACGATTGTGAGGTTGCCCCAAGACAGGGCAGTGTTTTGTTCTGTTGTGCATAGGGTCACTATGAGTCGGTACAAACTTGATGGCATCTAACACCAACAACCACGACAACGTACAATATTGGTGATTAGTTTTCCCATCTATTTAAAGAATGATGATGGCATCTGAAATGATACTGCATTATATCTGTAATTTCTTTAAGGAAAGTGTTGACATTTTCATAATGTTAAGTTTCCTATCCATGAGCAAGGTATATGATCCTTTTATGTTAGTCTCTAGCTTGTTTGTAATAGTATTTTGTAGTTTGATTTGTGTAAGACTATTATTACTCCTCCAAGGAGCACTCTGGCTGCACTTCTTTCCAAAACAGAGTGCTCCTTGGAGGACAAGATGGCTAAACTTCAACATACTGTCAGGAGAGACCTATCATGTTTGGTAAGGTGGAGGGTCAAAGAAAAAAAGCAAGACCTCCAATGAGATGGATTGGCCAAGTGGCAGCATTGACAGACTCAAGTATGGCAACAGTAGTGAAGTTGCCCCAGGATCTGGCAGTGTTACGTTCTGCTGTGCATAAGGTCGCTATGAATCAGTACCGACTCAATGGCACCTAACAACAGCTCTTACACCAGTTAGACTGATTTCTTTCATCTTTTTTGTGACTGTTGTAAGTGGTGTTGTTTTCCTGTTTTACATTTCAGTGTTCTCTATTTTATGTGAGGAAACTTGACTGTTGCTTATATACTGATCTTGGACCCTGCCAGTTTCTGAATCTTTAAATTAGTGCCAGTAATTTTCTTGTTGATTTCCTGGGATTTTTCTATGTTTAGGATCATATTCTGTGCAAATTGAGAAAGTTTAATTTTTCTTTGCAAATTTGGATGTCTTTAGTTTTCCCTTCTTACCTTATAACTCTGGCTAAGACTTCAAGTACAATATTGAATGAGTGGTGATAAAGGGTAACTTTGTAAGTTCTAATTTATAAGGAGAATACTTTGAATCTGTTTTTTTTTCAGTTGAGACTAATGTTTACTGTTGACTTTATACATATGCCTGAAGAATATTCCTTCTATCCTAATATTATTGAACATTTTTATCAGAAATAAGTGTTGGATTTTTACAAATGTTTTAATTGGCCTATGTGATTCTTGTCCTTTTTTTTGTTTTGTTTTGTTTTTTATGTTGTAGGTTACATTGATTGTTTTTAAAATGCTGAGCCACCCAAACACACCTGGTATGAATCCTGCTTTGTTAAGATGTATTATTTTGAGGAAGGATGTTGTTTGATTTTATGGCTAGGACTTTGTTGAGAATTTTTACATCTGTGCTAATGAGGAATACTGATATATGTTGTTATTTTTTACCGATATCTTTTTCTGTTTGAGTATCAGGATTGTGCTTGGATCATAGAATGAGTTTGTAAGTATGACAACCTTTGCTGTATTTTAGAATAGTTTGAGTAGAATCAATGTCAGATCTTCTCTGCATGATTGGGAGAATCCACCTGTGTAGTTGTCTGGGCCAAACTTTTTGTTATTGGGAGTTTTTAAATAACATAGTTAATTTCTTCCTTTTTGATTTCTTTATTAAGATTTTCTACTTCAGTCTGTGTTAGTGTAGGTAGCTAATGTGTTTCTAGAAATTTGTCCATTTGGTGTAGATTTTCCAATTTGTCATCCTTCATGGTGTTATTGTTCTTTCATTTCAGTCTGCTGAAGTAGGACATCACCCATTTCATTTCTTATGAGTATTAAGTGTATCTTATTTTTCTCTTTGTTAGATTTGCCAGTTGTTTGCTGATTTCATTGTTTTCAAAAAAGCTAACGTTTCATTTTACTAATTATTTCTATTGTATTTTTCTGTTTTATTAATTTCTTTCTTGTTGTGTTTTGGTGACTAGGTTAATTTTGCTTTACTTTTTCTAAATGCTGGAGATGTTATGTTAAGGTGTTGATCTTTGGCTCTTTTTTCCTTTTTTTAAAATGTGTTTTTGTTATTCAGATTGGCCTCTGAACACTGCTTTTATTGTGTGCCAAAGGCTTGACACTGGTAGCATAGTGGTTACAAATCAGGCTGCGAACTGCAAGGTCAGCAGTTCGAAACTACCAGCTGCTCCACGGGAGAAAGATGAGGCTTTCTGCTCCTGTAAAGATTTACAGCCTTGGAAACCCTGTACAGGGTCCCTATGAGTTGGAACCGACTCTATGGGACATAACCACCACCAGCAACCAAAGGCTTGTCCTATTGTTTTCAAACTTATTTGATTCAAATAGCTTTTTTTTTAGTTTTATTGCTTCTATTATCCAGTTATTTTTTAAGCTGAGTGTTATTCAACTTGAATTTATTTGAATTTTTACTTGATCTTCCTATTGTAGATTTCTTCGTTTATAGTATTGTGATCTGAGAAGATGCTTTGCAGCATTTCAGTGTTTTAAATTTTATTTTGCATGGCTTTGTGGCCTAAAAAATGATCTGTTTTTGAGAATGTCTCATGTAGACTGGAAAAGAATTTACACTGTGTTGTAGGGTTGAGTGTTCAGTACATATCTCTAAGGGTAAGTTGGTTCATTGTTTTTGTTTAATTCTTCTATAACTTTGTTAAGGTTCTTTCTAGTTTCTGTGTCTTCATCAAAAGTGGCATATTAAAATCTGCTATTATTTTTATAAAGTGGTCTATTTCTCCAATTCTGTTAGAGTTTCATTTGTTTATTTTGATACTCTTTCAGTGGTTGCATTGATACTTATTTTAGATAGGTTTTATTGTTCAAAGAACTCATTACACAATATCCTTCTTTGTCTCTTATGCTGGTTTTTGCCTTACCACCTACTTTAGCAGAATTAACATTACTGACTCTCCACTTTTTGATTGTCATTGGCTTGATACATTTTCTTTTCCCCGTCCTTTGATATTTAGTCTATCTTTGGCTTTTTATCTTAGGTGTATCTCTTGTAGACAATATATTGATAAGTCTTCTTTTCCTGTCTTTTCTGTTGCTCATTGTTTTTGTACTGGTGCATGTAATCTATTTAAATTCAGCATACATGAGAGTACTGGTATGGTGCTATGGGATAAAGCACCAGACTGCAAAGTCATTAGAATCACAAGGTTGGCAGTTCAAACTCACCATTTGCTCCTGGGAAACCATATAAAGAGTTGCTCTGAGTTGGAACCAACTCGATAGATAACCACACTTAACAACAACATAAAAATCAATAGGTATTGAATTCTATGCTATTGTTTTAGTTGTTTGATTTTGTTTTTGTTTTGCTGCTGGTTTCTTTGATACACATAATTTTCTGAGTTCATTATGTTTGAAGGTTTTATTACCATTTTCTTCTTTGCTCTTTAAATAAATAAATTTTTATTGACGTTAACAAGGTCTTCATTTTACTTAGATCTACAGTTAATGCTCCTGGAAGCAGCAGTCAAAAAATGAATTAGGGAAATATGCTGTAAAATATCTTTTTAACTGTTAAAAATCAAGGATGTGACTTTGAGGACTAAGGTGCACCTGATGCAAGCTATTGTGTTCTCAATCACCTTGTGATTGTTGAACAATTAGAAAGTTGAACAATGAATAAGAAAGCTTAGAGAAGATTTGGTATATTTGACTTATGGTAGTGAAAAATATTACAAGTAACATGGATTGCAGAAGCGTAAACAAATCTGACTTGGAAGGAGTACTGTCAGAATGTTATAGTAATGAGGATGGTGAGGCATTGTCTCAAGTATTTTCAACATACTATCAGGAGGGACAAATCCCTGGAAAAGACATCATAAAACTACCAGCAAAAAATAGGAAGACTCCCAACAGAATGGATCGACACAGTGACTACAACAATTGGCTGAAACATAACAATTGAGAGGATGGTGCAGGACCAGGCAGTGTTTCATTCTGTTGTATATAGGGTCTCCATGAGTTGGAACTGACTTGAAGGAACCTAACAACAACAGCAATGCATTGCGTTAGGCAAGTCTACTGTACAAGACCTCTTTAAAGTATTTATGAACAAAGATGTCACTTTGAGGACTAAGGTGAGCCTGGCCCAAACCATGGTATTTTTAATAACCTCATGTGCATTTGAATGTTGGAGACTGTAAAAGGAAGACTAGAAAAATTGATGCATTTGTACTACAGTGTTGGAGAATATTAAAAGTACCATGGACTGCCAAAAGAACAAACAGATCTGTGTTGGAAGAAGTACAGCCAGAGTGCTCCTTGGAAGCCAGGATGGCCAGACTTCGTCTCTCATACTTCAGACATATTGTTAGGGGACAGCAGTTCCTGGACAAGGATATTATGTTTGGTAAAGTGAAGGGTCAGAGAAAAAGAGGAAGACCCCAACAAGATGGATTGGCACAGTGGCAGCAGCAGTGGGCTCAAATGTAGCAACGATCGTGAGGTTGGTGCAGGACCGGACAGTGTATTGTTATGTTGTGTATAGGGTCACTAAGAGTCAGTACTGAATCAATGGCACACAACAACAATAACAACAACAAATCTTACTGATTTTACTTTTTTTATTTTTTTGAGAAGGCTTAGAAATTTTCTTTGTTAATTTCTTCATTTCTTTCCAAGTTTAAAATAGTAAATTCTATATTAAAATTGACTTGACTTTGTCTCCATTTGGAAATTTTGTGACTACACTATCTCCTCTTTTTACTTTATGATTGTCTTCATTTATAATTGTTGCTCCTGATTTCCTGTTTTCAGTATTGCAGATTTGCTTTTGTGATGGGTACTTCTCTATCTGAGATCATTCCTAGGCAGTATTTCAGATATGTTATTCTCAAGTTGTTGTCTCCTATTTTTGGTTTTCTATCTGAAGAACTTCCTTTAGTATTTCTTGTTAGGATGGTCTGACTTTTACAAATTCTCTTTTTCCTGTTTATCTAGAAATTTCGTTGGTCATTGCACTTATGAGAAAAATGTTCTAGGTATATAATTCTTAGCTGACAATCTTATTTTTTTCTTAGATTTTAAATATGTCATCCCTCTTGCCTGTATGATTTCTGCTGAGAAATTAGAGCTTAGTCTTATTGGTTCTCCTTTATATGTAACTTTTCCTGAGTTGTTCTTATTTTTTTTCCTTGTCTTTTGTTTTGGAAAGTTTTATTGTGATATGTCTTTTGATTTAATTTTGATGTCTACATTGTTTGGAATTCATTGAACTTCTGAAATACACATATTCTCATCTTCTAAGATATTGTTGTTGTTGTTAAGTGCTGTGGAGTCACTTCTGACCCATAGTGAACCTGTATAGAGTTTCTGAGGAACATTTGGTGCCCTTGAATTCCTGACTTTGTGATTCAAACTAACTTTGCAGTTAATGTGCTGCAGTCCTGTACATTTACCCACAGTGCCACAAAACTTAAAAAAATTTCCAATAACTCTCTGAGAAATTTTTTTTTTTTTAAGTCTCTTCCTGTTTTTGAATTCTTAACACATGTAAATAAGTCATTCCTCTTGAAGGTCTCCCACATAATTCTCCAGATTCAGCAGTGGTATGAATCTGACATGTGTCAACCTCAGGCAAGCAGGAGCTGTCAAGGGTGTGTCACTAGCTACCAGGTGAATGAGAGTGGGGACTGCCCATGCTTCTGGTCACCAGGAGAATGAGGGCAATAAAAGGAGGGTCATATCTTTTTGGTAACCAGCCACCAGTATGGTAGCTTGGACCGTCCTAAGATAGTGAAGTTGAGTGTCAGGTTTCTCTACTGATCAAATGCTGCTGTTTACTTGCAAAAGTTCAAACTGCTTCATACAGTGTCAAGGCGGCAGACAGCTCACACATTGTCTCCTTTCTCAATACTTCTGTTCAGTTGATATTGAGTCTATTCCTTTCCTTTCCTCTGAAGCTCAGGATTCAAATATTATCATTTACATCTGTTTTGTTTGTTCTCTCATGTCTTTTCTGTAGAGGGTTTGGATAGTGTATCTGCTTATCCAACATCTTGCTGGAAGTTCTCGCTCTCTCTTTTTAAATACGTGCATATATGTTGTTGTTGGTCTTTAAGTGCTGTAGAGTCAATTCTGACTTATTAAAACCCTGGATAGGGTTTCCAAGGAGTGCCTGACGAATTGGAACCACCGACTTTGCAGTTCAAACCAACCTTGCAGTCTAGCGCATTAGCCTGCAGTGTCACACCCGGACTCCAAATTCGTTTATAGAGATATCTAATTGTTTTGCATTGAGCCATTTGCAGCCAGTGACAAAAAGATTTTGTAACTAAAATAGTCAACGTAAATTTGGAAAATCCTGGTTGATACACTCAATGTTGGTTGTTTTAAATTCCCTGTGCACCCTTGCACTTCCAAAGACATGTCTGGTGATTGATGTACTTTAGAAAGATCTCAAGCAACCTTTGAAACTCTCTGGGACAGTTTTCCTATGCACATATACAGTGATAACGAGTAGGAATCTACTGGATGACAACAAGCTCCAACAATGTAAGTTTGAGTATTTGTTTAGCTGCAGTTGAGAAAAGGTTGAGGGGCAGACCAGGTAATTATATGCTCTTTTAAAATTATTACTGAAGCTGTTGCTATGCCATTTTGGACTTCTTAGGTTAAAAGATTTTAAATTATGTTTGATCACCCAGCAAATTGTCACTTGTTCAGCACCATGGGGTGCTGATAATGCAGGGTGGCCATCTGGCTCTTATTGCCAATGTGAGGATGCAGGCGCTTGGCAGTGCTGAAGACAAGAGCATTTTAGTTATATTTAAAGGCAAACTGGACATTTCCGTCTCAGTTTGAAGCCATGAATTATACAGTTTATCTTCAGAACTCAGCCTGGGAAAATCAGGAAATGTTTTACCTTTTATGTCCACTCTGACTTCTCGGCTAAGAGATTCATACCACTTAGAAATTACATACCAGAATACAAGCTGAATTGGGAATTTTTTTTTTTTTTTTTTTTTTTTTTTGTCACTCCTCAATATGTTTAAGTTACCCATTTAAAAGTTGAATATGGATGGTGTCAATTTCTAATTGCAAATAAAAATGAGCTCTACATACATTATCATGGGCAGTTTTTAATAAACTCTAAGTTTTCAAGACTGCATATAGACACTGTAAAACTTTAGGCCAACTCAAGTGTAATTGGAGTATTATTTAAGTACTCATAATTCTGTTGAAACTATGAAGAGACTGGCATTTTATTTTATGTACTGTTATTTGTTGTTGTTAAGTGCCATTCAGTAGGTTCCAAATCATAGAGACCTTGTATAGGGTTTCCAAGGACCAGCTGATAGGTTTGAACTGCTGAACTTCAGGTTAGAAGCCCAGTGGTTATCCTAAAGTGCCACACCGGGACTTGTGCTATTAATGATGCTAAGGTTGGTAGCTTATAAGTAATTGGAAAGTATACCATTGATTGCTCTAAAAACAATCAAAGCTATTTTAAAAATAACAATGTGATTATATGCATTATCTATGCTGGGGTTTTTTTTCCTGTAGCTATTAATGGAATCTTGGGTCTTAGCTATTTTCAGTCAGCTGAGAAATTTCCAGGTTCTCACCCTTCTCCATTGGCTAAAATCTAAACTCCTGGATATTTCATTCAAGTCTGTCTGTGATCTGGTCCTATCATTTTATCCAAATTCCTTTTCTAAGCATAACCTTTAAATATCTCACTTGTTAACAGTCTTCAGCAAGCTGCTGGCACCCTGTTTCAGGTCAGGTTTTTGTCTAATTCAGCAGCACAATCTATCCAGCAGTATCTTCCTTGCATTAACACTACATGGTTAAATCTTAGAATACTAAATCTTAGGAGATTCAACCAATTTATTTAAGAATTACTGGTTGACGTGTTCCAAAAGGAAGTGATCTATCCAAGAGGTTTTAAAAATACTCATCCTTGATTTATATTGCTATGGATGTATGTTTTTCAATCTAGATCTCTAGAAATCATGATCCATAATTCACTCACTCCATAATGATCTTAGGACAGATCATAGTACCTACCTCAGGATCTTGCTTATGAGAGGATCTTGCTTTATAACCATCATAAATGTGTTAGAGTAATTAACAAATAAAGTATTTGGTCATTTAATAAGCTGAAAAATCCACACTAAAAGTGGTTTAAACACAGCTTCAAGCTTAACTCATAAATATTTCCAATTCAATCTGTCAATCATTTCTGAAACTGACAGTTTTCCATTTTAATAACTCAATATTAAGTTTCTCTAAATGAAGTGTATGCATTAATCAGCATCTGATATGAATAACATCTGACATAGCTTCATGAGTGATTCAATTTCACTGTTCAAGTTCAACACTCCAGAGTCTTACTACAATAAAAATTACTCTTGTAAAACACTTCACTAGGTCATGGTTGGTAGCATAGCATTTCCAATCAAGCTCTCTTTCTTTAAGTGTTCCTCTCACTGAAATATAAATCTAAACATATGTTATTTTCCTTTCTCAGCAATGGCATGATAATCACATACATCTTTACAGATATATTTCAGATAGCATTGCTCTATTGCTATCTGAACAAAGAAATTTCTCATAGGAATACAAAATCTTTTTTACTTTGTTTATAGTCCTCTAGTAAATATTCATCCAACTGTATAGAGAGATTGGTAGTATGACAAATACTAACTATTGTCAAGATTATCCTGGTGCAAGTGAAGCAGTAGAGTAAGGGGTTTAGCTTTTATTGTTTGACCCATTATTTGTAGCGTTCAATTTTTCAGAATTTGGATGGGAATATATATATTACACTCTAACAGAGCTGTGTACAAGTAGTCAAGAGTTAGTTAGCATCAGATAATTGAATACTGATATTTCATTAAAAAGAGAATTAGAATAATGGTGGTCCTTTTAAGTGTGTTATTATTTAGAATGTTAGACAAGAAATTATTTAAGAAGATGTGTCATAGACGTATGGAAACAGAATATTCAGGGTTGTTCATAGATAAACCTCTTGTGTATAATGTAAAAATACTACTACTACTACTAATAAGGAGCTCTGGTAGCGTAGTGGTTACGAATCGGGCTGCGAACCTTAAGGTCAGCGGTTCGAAACTACCAGCCGCTCTGCGGGA
>NW_006408593.1:2525178-2526553 GCF_000296735.1 Chrysochloris asiatica | reverse complement strand
ATGTCATGCTGGGTAAGATGGAGGGCCAGAGAAAAAGAGGAAGACCCCCAATGAGATGGATTGGTCAGATGGCATCATTTATGGTGTCAAGTGTGGCAGCAGTAGTGAGGTTGGCCCAGGATCAGACATTGTTTCGTTCTGCTGTTTATGGGGTCACTATGAGTCGGTTCCGACTCGATGGCACCTGACAACAACATCAATAACATATGTATGTATATATATATGTATATTTATATATGTATATATTATCATTATAATTTTATCCATTGAAGCAGTAGTCAAGAAATCAAATGGTATATTACATTGGGAAAATCTGCATAAAGAAAAAAAAAAAAAAACTCTTAAAAGAGTTAAAAAGCAAAGATTTCACCTTAAGGACTAATGTATACCTAATCTAAGTCATAGTATTTTCAATTGTTTCATATGACTATGAAAGCTGGATAATGAATAAGGAAGGCCAAAGAAAAATTGCAGCCTTTCAATTATGGTATTGACAAAGAATTTTGAATGTATCATGGATTTCCAGAAGAACAAGGAGAAATGTCTTTTAAAGAAGCGCAGAAAGAATGTTCCTTCCTGGGAGGATGGTGAGACTTTGTTTCACTTATCTTAGACATGTTGTCAGGAGGAACAATTTCCTGGAGAAGAACATCTTACTTGGTGAAATGAAGGGTAAGCAAAACAGAAAAAGACCCCCAATGAGACAGATTGGCATAGCGGCTGCAACAGTGGGTCAAACATAGCAGCAATAGTGTAGGTGGCATAAGACTTCACAGTGTTTCATTCTGTTGTACATAAGTTCACGATGGTACCTAACAATAACAACAATAATTAATGACACTCTTTCAAATGGTTCTAATGTGGTCAAGATTATGAAAGTGTGAATTCCTTGCTTAGGTAATTTATGGCTTATTCCAGGTCTGTTTGATAGAGGCCAGCACCCAAGAGTGCTCTGATCTCCCAAGATAACACTTTCTTGTATTGCTATTAACACTTTATCCCAGTTCAGATTCAAGTATTTACTATCCACAATGATATTCCAATGGTCATAGGCTTCTGTTATTATCAATTGCTTAAAGCTATACCTGTTTAGAAAATGTATTCTTGTCTTCTTAGAGACTAGGTATTTTAAAGCTCCAAATCCACTAATGCCATTAATAGGTTCAGCATTGTGAACAATTCATTTCTTCCACAATAATAATTAAAATAATTTCTTGAATCAGAAGTTTTATGTTTGTCAAGTAATGAAACACAATTCACGTTTCTACTTTCTTTAGTCATTGTTGTTAAGTGCCGTTCAGTTGATTCCAACCCATAACGAGTTTCCAAGACTCCTATGTATTTCAATCCTATATATAATCCAATTATATATATA
>NW_006408593.1:2521760-2525078 GCF_000296735.1 Chrysochloris asiatica | reverse complement strand
TATATATAATTCAATGATTAGACATAGGGGGGGATCTAGTAGTTTAAGTTCCCTGCCTTGACATATGTAGATGTATCTAGAAGCAAACCTCCATTAATCATCCCATCTTTTTCTTCAATCTTAGTTTTCCCAAGTGTCTTCTCTATTTACCCTGATGACCCTTGCTATGCTGGAGAGAACCATGAATTGTACAAAGATAATTCTAGTTTTCTGCAAGGACTCTACTACTAAAAATGTTGTCAGCATTTAACATGTGTCTCTGAAGGATTTGAACATTTTAAGATTTCTCTTGGACTATATGGCTATGAGTTAGTACCAACTCGATGGCACCTAACAACAACAATATGGCTCTATATGGAATCTATATGGCTCTTACTACTTCATCCCAATTATTAGTGTTGTTGTTGTTGTTGTTGTTATGTGCTGTGGAGTTGGTTCCGACCCACAGTGACCCTGTACAGGGTTTCCAAGGCTGAAAATCTTTACAGGAGCAGAAAGCCTCATCTTTCTCCTGCAGAACAGCTGGTAGTTTTGAACTACCAACCCTGAGGTTAGCAGCCTGATTTGTAACCACTATGCTATCAGAGCTGCTTAGTGTTGTTGTTGTTATGTGCTATGGAGTTGGTTCCGACTCATAGTGACCCTACACAGGGTTTCCAGGACTGTAAATCTTTACAGGAGCAGACTGCCTCATCTTTCTCCCACAGAACAGCTGGTAGCTATAGTCATGTTTAAATAGCAGTTTATTTCAGGTATATTTATTGTTCCCAGAAAACATGTGATCAATATTAAAATAATCATTATATTATCTTTTAACTGATTTACTAATGTTAATCATTGAATTATTCAAAAAACCCTATATATAGTTTCACATATGAAAAGAAAGTTTCAGACAAATTAATTTCTTATTCAAGGTCATGCAGTGATAGACTTAGGTTTTTAATTGAGACATCAATCAGCATTTATGTTCTTCATTACTACACTGCTGCTTCAAGCAATTTCTGACCATAGGATTAGGAACTGGGATTCAAAAAGGATCCTTTAGGGAAAGACGGTGGACTCTTTAGCCTTACAAATTAGGTCCAAGTTTTAATTTCATTATGTTCTAAATGGGAGTCCTGGTGTGGCACAGTGGCTTAGTGCATTGGACTGCAAAGTCAGTTTGAACTGCGCAAGGTCAGCAGTTGAAGTTCACCAGTTGCACCTCGGAAACCCTATGCAGGGTCACTGTGGATTGGAACCAACTTGAAAGCACTTAACAACAACATATGCTAAAGTAGTAACATGAACAAGCTTCCAAATTCATTTATTGTTTATTGATTTTTCACTTAATTTTTATCCACTCCTTACTGTATAAGAAGTGTATGGGAGCTTCATGTCATAAGCACTGGACTTAGAGTCCACTGTTAGAGTCTGCCAGACACTTGGGGGAGAAAATTGAGGCATTTTGCTTCTTCCAAGACTTAAAGCCTCCAAAACCCTGTACAGAGTCACTACATGTAGAAATCAACTTGAATGAATTTAACAATGTAACAACTTTATTTTACATATCTCATATATCAAATGACAATTATTGAGCACCTACTATTTGCTAGACCCTGTGCTTGAACACTTGGAACCATGGCACTAGCGCCTACATTGAGAATGCAGTGGCTTCATCAAATAAACTCTGGACTGCAAACCACAAGGTCAGCAGTTTGAGCCCATAGCTGCTCCATTGCAGAAAGATGAAATCTGGAGGTCCTGTAAAAGATTTAAAGCTTCAGAAACCCTATACAGGGTCTCTAAGTTGTAATCAACTCCTTGGCGCTTAATACCATCACCTGATTCAAAGTGTTCTGTAAAAAATAATCCCACATGAAAGTGTATCCAATAATAAAGGGTTAGTCAGAAGTGTTGGTAAAGTAGGCATGTAAACCTTTTATAAACCAAAACCTATATATATCTTCTATCTAGGCTTAAGCACTTCGGAAGACACTGGTTTCATCTAACTATTCCCTAAAGAATTCTGAGCTTTTTACTTAACATCGCGTCAAAATTGCATGGAATAAAATTGTGTTTCTTTCAAATGTACTTTGAGTTTGGAAAACAAAATGAAGTTATGATGGGGCAAGTTCAGGGATTTAGACTAGATTGAGTAAGGTTTCCCAACAAAATTTTTGTAGGACATAAGAAAATAAGCAGCTGCATTATTGTTACGGTGAAAAAACTTGTTGGCTCAATTTTCCTGATCTTTTTCTTACTAAACAAGTTTTGAATTTCCTTAAAATTTCATGAGACCCCATGATGATCCAGTGTCCTTTAAGAAAATCTATCAAAAATATGTCTTTGGAATCCCAAGAAATAGTAACCATAACTTCTTGGCTAATCTCTCTAACTTTGAATCTAACTGGCCCAGATATCATCTTGGAAGCCAATGCTTTGATTGGATTTTTTTATAAAGGCATTCTGGGTGAGGGAAAGTGGGTTAATGTGCTGATCTGCAAAGTTGGTTTGATCTGCAAGGTCAGTGATTTAAGCTCACCAGCCGCTCCTTGGAAACCATACACAGGGTTACTATGGGTTGGAACTGACTGGACAGAACTTAACAAGACAAAAGTAATACAAGTGACAGACCTTTGACAATCATGAAAAGTTAGGGAAAAAATCACCTCATATTTCCTATTATTAAGGTGATTTTTTTCTAACTCTTCATAATCATCAAGGGTCTGTCATTTTAGCCTATTTGCATGCTGCGAAGTTACCTTGCCAAAGTATTGTTAATGATGATAGATGGTATGAGACTCCTGGAATAGAGACAAAGAATCTTATTATTTAAAATCCAACAGAACATGTAAGTTTGATGTTCATTTCACTTCCCCTGGCTACTAAATCCTATGGAGACGATGCGAAGAGACCCAGTTTAATGCTAACCCAGTTTGATGCTATACACGCTAGGTTTTTACCTAATAACAAGGAACACCACATTTAGGGAAATGCCAATTTTTTAAGGCGAATGCTGGCAATCACCAATTTTTTATTTGTAGAGATATATTAATCTGTCAGTTTGTAGTACTGTGGTGGCTTGCATATTGCTATGAAGCTGAAAGCTAGGCCACTGTTATTTTAAATACAAGCAGAGCCACTCATCGTGAATAGGTTTCTGCAAAACTTCTAAACTAAGATAGAGTAGGAAGAAAGAGAGTTACACCACCTATGAATAGTTAGTCACTGAAACCTTATGAATAGCAGTGGAATACTGTTAGATATAGTGCCAGAAGATGCAAGCATTATGAATAGCAACAGAACATAGTCAAATATAGTGCTGGAGGATGAGAC
>NW_006408593.1:2521018-2521660 GCF_000296735.1 Chrysochloris asiatica | reverse complement strand
AAAAACCCAAGAACTCTACTGTCTACTTTTAGGGGAATCATTGTCAGGAGGGAGCAGTCGCTGGAGAAGAATATCTTTCATGTTTGGTAAGGTGGAGGGTCAGAGAAAAAGAGGAAGACCCCCAATGAGATGTACTGGCAAAGTGACAGCATCAATGGACTCAAGTGTGGCAACAGTAGTGAGGATGGTCCAGGATCGGGCAGTGTTTCGTTCTGCTGTGTATAAGGTTGCTATGAGTTGGTGCCGACTCGATGGCACTAACAACAACAACATATAAATTTTATTTTGATGTATATCCTTTATAATGTAAAGAAAAAGACAAACATAGTCATAGATGTTTATATAACAAAAACTTTTTAACATTCAATAAAAAATATTCTCCATTAGATGTAGGTGAAGACTGAGGGGTCAGGGCGTTACTGGTTGTTAGTGCAGATCCAGTCAGGCTAGGTGAATTAGTAATGTGGAATTATTTTTAAGTGTCATTGAGTTGGTTCCCACCCATAGCGACCCTTTATAACGCTTCTGAGGAGGGCTGGTGGGTTTGAACCACCAACCTTGTGGTTCAAACGACCTTGCAGTCCAGTGCACTAGCCCACAGCACCATATCATTGTTGTTATTGTTGTCAGGTGCCATCGAGT